>NW_005357931.1:345084-350822 GCF_000412655.1 Myotis brandtii
AAGTCCTTTGCTCCCAAGTGCTAAAGAGGAAAGCAGACACACAAATTATTAGAACCGAGTGCGGTGAGAATTTGGATGACCTTTGCAGAAGGATCAGAGGTAGGAGAGGACCAGCCTCTGCCCTTGTTGATGGGGAAGGAAAGACTCAAAGGGAATTGGTCATGCCCGTCATAGGAGAACTTGTGGTCATTCTGAAGGAGCTTGCATTGCACCTGCGGGCCACCATGTCTCAACTGTGTTCCATGCGGACCAACCACAGCAGAATCATATGAGATGGTTGTAAAAGGCAGATTCCTGAGACACATCCCAGATGCACAGATTCACAGGGTCTGAAAGTTCTCACGTATAATGGGTAGTATTGATGTACCCTGAAGTTTGAGAAATGTTGCTGTGGCAAATGAGAGCCACTGAAGGGCATAATTTGACTTTTCATTGGTACATGGTTATTGTTGATATGTAACATGCATGGGGTGGGTCTCTCTCCATCCTAGTCCTCCTGCCCATCCTCCTCCTACCCTAGATGCTACCATTGTTATGAATCTCTTAGATGTCTTTCCTAGTGTGCATCGTGTCCAGTCATTTGCCTACTTGGTCTCAGATTCACTCCCTGCCTTCTTCTCTTTTCCCAGCAGCCTTGGCCACTGCCTTTTGGAAAGTTTGGTCCATAGGAGGCACTAAAAAGTGATTGGAGAGCAGGAAGAGGGATAATCAGGGAATCTGATTCTCCTCTCCTTCCTTCACCTTTGAGCATCATTCCTGGTACTTCTGTGACTCTAGAGTATCAGCTTCTACTGGGCAAGCCATTGCCCCAGCTCTGGACAGGTGGCCCTGGCTCTTGAGTTCTGTTAATTTCATCTCCTGCCTCTATTCCATCAGCTCACCTCATTGTCCCCTATTTGCTCTTCCAGCTCATTTAATACATTCAAAATGACGTTCCCATATTAAATCTCCTCTATTTACCTGTTTGGCCTAGGAAGTTTTTCTGAGTGGATGCTATAGATTTCAATCAGCTGGGACTGGGCAAGAAGGTATCTGATTCTGCAGCCAAGTGCATTCATTCATACATTCAACAAACATTGAAGGAGCCCCTGCTATGTCTAGGAATAGGACAGGAGAATATAAACTGGGAACACAAAGCTGAAGGCCACTTGGAAAGCCATTCTTGTGGAGCTCACATTATCATCCAAACTGGTTATCATCCAAGTCAAATTCTACCCACAGTGTTGGATAAATAAATGTCTATGGGTGGCTGAGAAATGACTCCCAGCTGGGAAGTAAGGAGGAGGCTTCTTGGAATAAGAAGCCTCCTAACTTGACCTTGAAGGATAGTCAGGCTAATGATAGGAGGGAAGGCAAGGTTGAGAATTTGGCTTCTTTAAGGTGTATATATTCTAATGGGGATTTATTTTCTGTGTTGTTGAAGTTTAATGGTTCCCTCAAATCATACTGACACAAAGAGAAGGCAGAGCAGTTCACCAAATCGCAGAATTTGCCCTGAGCAAAGGCACTTCTCCATACGTGGAGCAGTCCCCCACTGTTTCCCATAGAGCCTGTGTGGGCTTGGAAATCAAACAGGAGTCCTTAAACAAAGCGATCCCTCACTAGCAAAGGAATAACTATGGGATGGGTTACCCCAGGACAACACCTGCAGGAATGTTATGCTAATGGTAGCGGTAGGAAACCACCTTGGCCCCACTCAGGGGAAGCAGGTGGGTCTTAATTACTTACCTTTGTATTCATAGCCCCTTGCCTGGTACCTCCTCACCAAGTCCCCACTAAGTCAAATGTGTGCTCACTGACTCTTTTATTTGAGGGATGGAATGAATAGATGACTGAGTGGAGATGTGGCTGAGATGGTCTTCATCGTGTGTCATGTGGACAGTCATGCAGGCCATCTGTTCATGAGGCCCATGGGGATATTCAGGTGGTCATGGAAGGGTAGAAGGCTAGAGCTGGTCTGAAGTTTGAGGACCATGAAGTTCAACTGCCTTAGTTTGTGAATAGGAATCTCAAGGTGAAGGGACATGTCCAAGGTGGTTTGCGTTGCCTCTCCTAGAGATTTACATCACTGGTGGTGGCTGCCTGCCTTCCAGGAGTGGGGTTTGTTCATGCACAACCTCTGCACCATCTCTTTTGGTCAGAGGTCAGTAAACAGTTATAGTTCAATGACAATGTATAAAACAAAACATAGCAAACCGGTTAACTTGAGAACTCAAGTATTGTTGTTGTTGAATAATCCAGGCAGGAATGTGAGGACATAGAGATCCCAGCTCCCCCCACTCAACAGGAGTGACTGCTGGGCCTCGGCCCTCCCAGCCCTGAGGCTATGTGAAGGAGCAAGCCGGGACCACTTTTGGTAGGTGTCGCAGTAGGAATGTTCTCAGTGCAGAAGCTGCTCTGACCAGGCCCAGGGGGAGTTGGGCGTGGGGGAAGAAAAAGGAGGCTGCTTTTATATTCAGAGGAATCCTCCAGCACTTCCCCAGTCAGGCCTTGAGGTCCTGGCCCTGTTCCAATTTGGGTAATTACATTTTCCCTATGCAAATTGCTCCCCTGGATGTGCATAGACAAGCTGGTGGAGGCCCAGACACCTTGGCAGCCTCTGCAGCCTTGCTCCAAGCACCGTCCATTGGCCTTTTTCTTGGCTCCCCTGGGGGAGGCCTGGTTCCCAATTAGCAGCATCACCTTCCCTGCTCAATGTGGCCCTAATGTCTATGGTTTTCCTGGACATCTGGGAGCCATCATTTCCCTCTACTTCCTTTCTCTTTCAACTTCTCTCTCTTTCAACTCCTCCCCCCACCACCTTGAGAATTTAAAAGATCACATTATGTCTTAGTAGTTGATTTTCCAGTCTGTGTCCCCTAAAGACTGTGCTCATTTTCAGGACAGATTGTGCTCCCTTCATCTAGAATTCTCTTCAGACAAGCCCAGGGCATGGCACAGAGCAGGCACTTGATGAATGTTTACTGAGTGACTGAAGAAAGTAGTTTAGTATAATAAGTAGGTAGTTGGTATTAGGTATGGCCTATCCTATCTAATAATAAAAGGGTAATATGCAAATTAACCGTCACCCCATCACAAAGATGGCAGTGCCCATAGCCACAAGATGGCAGCACCTAGTCCCCTCAGCCCCGCTGGAGTCCCCCAGTCCTGGGGGGCCAGCTTCTGAGAATGGGCAGCATGAGCAGCCTAGCAGAATGCTTGCTTCGTCGCTGCGGCGATGAGGCAAGTGTTCCGCCCTGGCCACGGATAGCCTCTGGGCAGCGGGCACAGAGTGGCCAGGCCCTGCAGAGAGCAGAGAACCATGGGGAGTGGGCCTAAACTGTCAGGGCTCCCGGATTGGAGAGGGTGTAGGTCGGGCTGAGGGACCCACCCCCCTGCACGAATTTCATGCACCAGGCTTCTAGTGTACATTGTAAGAGGGGATTATGATGACCCTTAAGAATCAGGCCAAGGCTCTGTCTGGACGTGATAAGCCCAGGGAGCTAGGATGGGCTCTGAGAGGAGGGACATATGGACAAAGCGTGCTTCACTGAGGGAGCTCTGTGGGGGTGGGTGGAGATGGGGGTCAGGGCCAAGCTGTATGCAGACCCAGTGGGTTGTCTGGGGCTGGCAGTGGCAATGGAGGCAAGGATGACAGAGATGAAGTCTGAACCTCTGGGCCCTTTGGGAAAGGCATTGGTGAGCCTGGCAACTGCTTAGCTGGAGGGGATGCAGGAACAGGAGAAATTTGAGATGTGGTTCCCAGCTTTCTGATCTCAGAGGCTGAATGTGTGGTGGCTCCTCTGACCCACAGCAGAGGGCGTGGCCACAGCTTGGGGATGAAGGTGACAGTGGAAATGGGGAGGAGCAAGGAGAGTTCTGCCCATCTACACACAGTGCTCTTTAAAGAGGAGAAAATGTCCACCCAGGCAATGAACAGACAGAAAAGAGAGGAGGAGGAACGGAAGCAATCAGGGTCCGTGCTCCCAGGAGATATAAGGAGCGGCCACCGACGAGGAGGTCCCAGGGCGGGGGACCAATCTCAGTTTGCATTGCCTGTTTCTGTTGCTGTTGTGAGCCTCTGAGTCACCTGCTATGCCAGACCAGACAGACTGTTTCCAAAACCAGCCTCCTCAGCTGGCTTAACCTGCACAGAGCCCAGTGCTCAGCGGACATTCACTCAGTCAGCAAGCATCTCTGGCACGCCTGCCATGTGCCCAGTCCTGTGCTGCACACAGTGCATGCTGCCGGGCCATCTGGACCACAGGCCACAGGGCTGGGGCAGGCCCAGGCCGCTGTCTCTCCGAATCAGGAGCTGGCAGTGGGTAATCTCACTGTGTTATGGGTGCCCCACAGTGGGTCCTGGACTGAGCAGGGGACAGCATCTGTGAGAAAAGTCAGTAGTGGCCTCTTCCACTTCGGTTTCCGATTTCTTCATTTTCATGGCTCTGCCCCCTCTGAGAGCCGCACAGTGTCCCTGGACTTGGCCTCCAAATTGGGGGCCAGGGCTGCCCTTGCCTGACTCCAGTGACCCTTGACTCCCTCCATCCAGGCTCACAGCCCCAACTCCCCAGCTCTGCCTCAGCCAAGAGCTCCCACTGAGCCAACAGCAGGGCCACAGGAGGGCTGCGGACCTCACTGGCACACGCCTGGCTCCCAGCACACGCCCCTAACCAGGCATCCCCGCCACGTGAATGTACCTCACTGTCCCGCCCGTGTCTGTGCTTGGCCTCACAAGTGGCTCCTCTCCCTCCTGTCAGCAGAGGAAGACGATGACTGGGGAGATGACATACGCTGTCCACACAAGGCCCTTGTGCGTGTCAGCAGTGGCTGTTGGAGTGCGGTCCACACGTGGCTCGCGTGTGTGCCACGTTACTGTGTGTGCGCACACTAGCCTGCGCTTTCTACATGAGCCAGCCACTCAGAATCTGTTTATTTCCCTTTTATGATCACTTTCTCTCCCTCTGTAAAGCGCCAGGACGGGCCGGCGTTCCAGGAATTGCTTGCAAGCGGTCCTCCAAGCCTCGAGCCGGCCTCTGCTGTCCCCATGCAGTGCGAGTAATGGGTCCTCCCAGGGACAATTTGCATAAAGGATAAATAAGAGAAACACAATGTGAAGTTTATTCATTTTTAAATCCTGCAGCGTTTGTGATTGAAGGCCCAAGCTCAGATGTTTGCCGGATGCGTCCCATTAAGACTCGGGGCTTTGTCTAATGTCTGCTCTGCTCCTGCAGGGGGGTGTAATGTGCGCTCCTTCCACACTGGAGTGCCGTTTTCAGAGCCTTCTGCTCGACAAGGGACGGAGGAACGGCGGGCTGTGTTCCCTTCTACCAGGCCCCCGCACTTTAATTTGCTGTAACAGAGCCAGCACATTAAATACAAAACATATTGATGTTCTTGAGAACCCTGGAGGGTCTTTACCCTTCCTTGTCAGAGGAGCCTGGCATGCCGGGAGGGAGAGGAGATGGTGTTTGGCATGCATGCGGAGTGGCGCCTCCGGCAGGCCACACTGATCATCTGCCAAGAGCTGTGCCCTCCCAGAGGACAGGGGGCGGGCAGAGGGGCAGAGGGGCCATTGTGCATGCCTCAGGGCGAGAGGGAGCATGTGGACAGGGAGGGCACCCTCAGGTTCAGGGCCATTGTGGACACAGCAGTGGTTTGTGGACTAATGACAAAGAATGAGTGGAAGGAAGGAAAGAAGGAAGGAATAGAGGGAAGGAAGGAAGGAAGGAAGGAAGGAAGGAAGGAAGGAAGGAAGG
>NW_005357931.1:350843-370280 GCF_000412655.1 Myotis brandtii
GGAAGGAAGGAAGGAAGGGAGGGAGGGAGGGAGGGAGGGAGGGAGGGGAATGCAGGCAGAATGCCTCCCAGCAGTAGTGACTGACTGATCTGGTCACTCCCAGGTCAGTATCAATTAGCAAGTTCCCAAGGTGGCGCAAGGGTTAGAGGAAGCTGGACTGGACTCTAACTTTTGGCATCTCTCTATTCAAAATGCTCTGGGCTCCAGGAATTTGGCAGGGTAGGTCTGGCTGTCATAATGTAAATATTTGTTACAGCAAGTGATGCAAGAAGAATAGAGGCCTCTCCTCCAGCAAATTCACCATTTTCCTAACAGTGTGTCTCCAGGGCTAGAGGAAACAGGACTGAGAGAGAGAACAAAAGAGTTGTCACACTCTGGCAGGACCGGGCAGGCAAAAATCTAGACCCACTGACGTTAACTTCACATTCTTTTCTCAAGCTGGCAAAGAGCCCTACACTCTGGGGTGAGAACTTGCCTTTTCCCCCTGAAATGAGCTACTGAGCAATGGATGTGGTCTTCTCTGGACAAATGTGCCCTCCTCATAGCAGCTACCTTACATGTGGTGGCTATCCTGTGCGATTGTACATCTATTGCTTCTAATCTGCACAACTCTAGGAATTATTATTATTATTGGGACACCAAGACTCAGGTAGTTTAAATTCATTTCAGAAGGTCACAGAGCTAATAATTGACTGGCCTCTAATTCAAACCCAGTCCTGGGGCTGTGTTCATTGTGGTTGGTGTTCTGGTGATGAGGACTGTGTTGCTGGTGGGGGTGCCTGTGCTGTTGTTGGCATTGCTGGTGACAACTGTGGTGCTTGTTGGTGGTGAGTAACGATGGTAGTCATGGTGGTTTGGGCGGTGGTCCCCTTTGTCTATGGTGCAGGCACTGCAGGCACCTTCTCTCTGGAAAGCGATGCATTCTCTTTCTGTGACCCATCCCGTCGGGGGCTCGGGTTATGCAATGTGGGCTCAGAATCTTGCTTTCTCCTGGCTCCTGGCCTCCGGAGCCTAAACAGACCTGCAGTGGGAAATGGAAGAAGTTCAAGGAAGCCGCCTGGTGAGGAGTCAGAGTGAGATCATTTATCTTCCCTCAATAAAAAGGTGTCTTTAACTCCATATCAAGGGTAGCTCATTAATCCTTGCATGGGCTGAGAGCTTCATTAAAAACACAATGCAATTAATTCTCTGCATGTGCTTTTTTGAGTCAGAACTGGTCTGATTTTGGCTTTTCGTGGGCAAAGCGATCTTAGGAATGGTCACTCCCTGACAGTCCCAGTCATTGCGCCCTTTGCCCAGGGTGAGTTGTGATTAGGAGTCTGTGTGTGCTCCCTTCGTGAGGGCTGACAAGTAGAGGTTATAAACTTCATTGAAAGACTAAGAAAATGAAAGCACTTATTCTGGATGGGCACCTATGTCTTCCTCGGTAGATTTCAAGTGATTCCTTTGCATCTGGTCACTGACTCCCTAAGGCTCCTAAACCCATTTTTTGTTTCATCGATGGCTTTAGGGATTGGGAGCTGGAGTGTAGAGAGCTGTTGACTGCAATGTGTGAACTGAAAGTCATGGGAAGGTTCCAGCGACTCTGACCAAGAGTCTTTTCTACACAGGACTCTTGCTATCCATTTGCTAATTCCAGACACGGAATTGCCTAAGTTCCCTCATGAAGTGTGGGCAGGTATTCAGCCAATGATGACTTAAGTTGACATCTCCCAAAGAGTCTGCAAACTCAAAGAGCTTCTGGAAGAAGGAAGCCCATCAGCGCAGAGGTGAGGGAAGGGAGTGATTGGCATAGGACCCCCAAAGCTTTTTCTGATTTGGTGTAGCACCTTCCCAATGCCTGGTGCTGCTGTGAGATCCCTATCACAGCAGATATTCACAAAGAGTTGAGATGACCCACCAGGAAGATTTTCTATTGCAAATGGTCCATTGGTTACATGAGCTCTGAGACCCTATGAATCTTGTAGTATATCTCAAGCATGTGTGTGGACATGTATTTGAAAGGTAAAAAAATAGGTAGGGGTTGAGTCATTACCTAAAGCCCTCTGGACATTTGGTGGCTTTTATTTAATAACTAGAAGCCCAGCCGCACTTGCAGCCCCGCCCACCCGTGCAGGTCTTTGGTCGTTATGGCGTTAGGGACACAGGAATTTTATAATATAGATTGGCATTTGAAGGTATCAATTTTCAGCCTGTTTTCTACCTGCCTATGGGGAGTTTCACCCAGGAATCAGATTCCTGGCTTTTAGTCTCAGTCCTACCTCTAAGTAGCCATGTTACCTTAAAACATGTTTTACCACCTGATCCTTGACTTGCTCACTTTGCAAATGGAGACAGCAATGGTATCTTTGGTACTTCCTAGATTGCTGGGCTCATGGTCCTCTTGAGGTTAAGGACAAAGTCTGCTTGCTTCCTCTGGAGTCCCTCATGGGTCAAGGAATCACATAAATACTTTTGATAGTAAGCTGAAATATGGCAATAAATGGGGCATGCTTTAGAAGGAAAATGAAAAACTTTCTGTATGAAGATGTATCTATCAATTGTAAGGTTTCTTCTAGATTTGAGGATCTATGGTGCTGTAATTAAAAGGCAGTGTGGAATATTGCCAAGTCCTGACTTTATTCATCATCACCACATCCCCAGTTGTCACCGTCTAACTTTTGTTGAATCATTGTGCTTCTTGGGACAATATTATGTGCCCTGCCTACCTCACAGAATTAAAGCATCAAATGAAATTCGGTAGTTGAGAGTGCTTTAAAAAGTACACAACACAATTTAAATGCAAACATTACTATTAGTATTACTAATAGTATGAGTTATCATCTTTGGAGTAGTTTTTTTAATATATTTTTATTGATTTCAGAGAATAAGGAAGAGGGAAAGAGATATAGAAACATCAATGATGAGAACCATTGATTGGCTGCCTCCTGCAAACTCCCCATTGGGGATCGAGCCCGAAACCTAGGCACATGCCCTTAACCAGAATTGAACCTGGGACCCTTCAGTCCGCAGGCCGACGCTCTATCCACTGAGCCAAACTGGCCAGGGCTGGAGTAGTTTTTTGATTTATCATTCCCTTCAGATTATTTTTCTCAACTGCCCTTTGTACTCTGAGCAAGTTACAGGGTCTATATTCGCTAGGTCAGGTGAGTGGTTCTCAAACTTGAGCATGCATCAGAACCTGGAGAGCTCATTAAGACAGGGATATTTTACAAAAGCACAGAAGAGGGCCCAGAGACTGGAGGTGATGATGTACTGAGGGTCTTACAGCAAATCAGTGGCCAAATAGGAATAAAATAAGGATTTTTCCAGGTGCCCATTTCATTGTGCTTTGCATTGGGCTGGACTGCTCCCTACTGGCTGGTCAGTCATGGTCACTGTCCCCCAGAGCTCTGGCTGGTGACAAGGTGCTAGGCTGTCCTCCTAGTTCAGTGTTGCAAACATCTTCTGGCAGCTGGTGCCGTGAGACATCTGCTTGTCTTGAGGAAGGTGTATAGTCAAGGAATGAGTTCCCACTCTTACATCCGCAGTGTTTATCAGGTTCTGCAGGTGGGAACTGTTCCATATGTCCTCCTTCCTCACTGAGCAGCAAGGTGGGTGCTTTGATTAAAGTGCATGCACTCTGCAGGAAGATGAAGTCCTCATTGGCTGACTTCTCACCCACATGGCTTCCCTGGACTCAGTGATAGGAATTCCCTTGACAAGTCAGGCCCATTTGAGCCCTCTTCTCCACTAGCCCTTGTCCTTGGCCCTCACGGCCCAATTTTAGCAAAGAATCCTATTAAAACAGTTAATTTGGAATGTCCCCCTCTTTTTAAAAATATTTTTATTGATTTCAGAGAGGAAGGGAGAGGGAGAGAGAGATATAAACATCGTTGATGGGCTGCCTCCTGCATGCCCCCTTCTGGGGATTGAGCCTGCAGCCTAGGCATGTGCCCTTACTGGGAATAGAACCGTGACCTCCTACTTCATAGGTTGACCCTCAACCATTGAGCCACACTGTCTGGGCAGGAATGCCCCACTCTTGATATCTAATCAAGCTCCTCTTCCTCCACCCTTGATAGCTAAGCAAGTGCCTCTTTAGACATTTTCTTCCTCGTCCTGCCTCATCCTAGCTATAAAAATCTCAACTGGCCTGTTGTATCAGAAGTTGAGTTTAATCTCTCTCCCTTATTGCCGTAATCTTAAATAAAATTTAACTTGCCATTTTTGCCAAGTGCCTGGTGAATTATTTTTCTGCAACATCAGAAATGCACTTGATGCTCCTCTTTCTGTGCCCAACCTGTGCAGGTGCGTGGGTGTCCTCAAAACTGGATGATTCTTGACCCAGCCTATGAACTTGCATCCCTTGGAATGATGGCTAATTTGTCCACATTCTTCTAAGACGGCCCTTTGCCAACAGCACATCTGGAGGTACCAGCAACCCAGGAAGAGGCCACCAGTGCTTCAGTCCCTTCCCCACACCCTGCTATGAAGACCCCCTCTTCCCACCTACTGAGGTCCAAGGTCTTGTGGATCCCAGGTAAGGCCAAATCTGTTTCCAGACAGGGACTGGAAGTGCCAGAGACCCTGGAAGAGGTGAGTTAGAATGGCATTGAGCCTTTCTAAGATGCTCAGCCAAGAAAGGTGGGAGGTGTTAGGCATGAAAACCAATACATGAGCTATAAACCCCAACTACAAGCACCTTGTCCTGTGAAACCACAGAGAAAAGCGAAATCTCTTGGATTTGTTTTTTATTTTCTATCTCCCTTTTCCCTTTCTAGATTCGCAGCAGTCTTCTTTGGGCTGAGCGGGTTTGTCTGCTGTTATGGCTGCCGCTGCTCTTGGCTGCCTCTGTGTGTGTGTGTGTGTGTGTGTGTGTGTGTGTGTGTGTGTGTGCATGCGCGTGTGTATGAGAGCGTGCGCGTGTTCTCTCCAGAGTGACTGGTTTGTGCTGTCATCAGCCGTTGTTTTGGTAAATGGCGAGTTAAACAGATATATCCAAGCGTAAAATCTAAAAAATGTTCCCTCTGGGCGCCCGGGGGGTGTTGTTTGAAATCAACTACATATCAATTGAGCGGCGGCGAGCGGATCCGATGATAAATTCCAGTCCACAGACGCCTTATAAATTACATTTTTTTGTTCGCGATCTTGCCTCATCTCAGCTCCCCAGAGGCCCTTAGACTGAGAACTATGATTGTGTTGGAGAAACGTTTGCTCAGCTTGAGCGAGGCCATTAGCATTGCATGTGCCAGTCCGTCCCTGCGCTCCCCCGGCCCCCTGGTAATTTTTCTGTTCATTATCTCATTGTTTTCTGTAAGTACAAGGTTAGATTGAATTACTGCGGGCTCCGCCGTCTATTTGTAATTCTCCTTCCATGCCGAGCTGCTAATGAATGGGCAATTTAGTCAATTCTTTGTAACGGTTTCTTCTGTGCGTCAGCCACTTAATTACTCTGAGCCTTTCTCACTGCTGCTTTATTGCACGGAAAGTCGCGGCTGCTTTGAGGGCTTGGCACGGGATCTCTAGCTTCCAGAAAGAAAAAAATCCTCAGAGGCAACCAGGATTCTGGATCCTCGCTGCCTTCTGCAGCCGAAGGAGTCGAGTTCTGTGGCCTCTGCCCACACTCTCCCTTCCCATCTGCACACAGGGTTTATCGTCGTCCTTCTCGGCCGACAGTTCGCTTAATCCTGGCCCTGGCAGTCACCGTCAGGGCGGCAGGGAGGTGCAGGCTCCTGCTCAGTGTAGTCTCCGAGGCGGCAGGCCTGGTTTTGTAAAACATTATCATTAGCCTGATCGGTATGCTACCTACCCCGCCATCAGTATCTCCAAACCATAGCCAGGGGTCCCACTCTGTACAGGCAGAGTTTTCTCCTTGTATGCAGCACCTCACCCTCTTAAACTGTGGGCAGGGGGAGGTCTTTGTTATCCCCTTTCGACAAAGGGAAGTCTCAAGTTTGGACATTCGAAGTGACGTTCCTGAGGTCACTGAGCCAGGTGTGTCGGAGCCAGAGCGAACGGTTACTCAGGTCACCATGGCACCCTTCCGTCCTCTTCCCACTCCATCCTGCTGCCCAAGGGGGCACTGCCCAAGACACCTGCAAGCTGAGGTGTCCCAGAGTGGAAATAAGTGTGAGTTGCGCTTAAAGGGACAGGAATAACTCTAGACAGAGAAGGGACTTTATAGTAGTGACCAAGAGGCTGAAAACCCAGGGACCTGGGAACTCTTTAAATAGAATATTCGTTTACAAAGGGGCACCTTTGGGTACATCTGTCCCGCTACCAGGATATTTCTTTGTGCCTCAGAATTGAGACGCACGTATAATTTACCATCCAAACTGGGACCCTTGGAAGCGAAAGGAGGCAGGCTGAGCGAGCATGCCGGGGCTGCAGGAGTAAACTGGTACTGCCCGGAGCAAACGAGGTGGCATGGTCACCCACCCAGGTACCCGAGAATGCACGACACTGTGCTGATGGCCTATCTTCAGCGCCGAGTATTCTGATGACAGTTCTTAGAGAGGCATCTTACCAGCAGGATCCACCCCTCTGTTTACAAATATTCCCTGGTGCTGGGCATCCTACTGGCGGAAGTGAGCTCCAGGGCCTCTGTACTTGTGTCTAAAAGGTGACGGATTCAGCTAACACTCCCTGAGCACAGCTAGGTCATGGAGGCGTGAGGGTGAGAAGACACGATTTTCTGGAATCTTGATTCGGTTGCTCTAGCACCGTCATTCTCAACCTTTCTAATGCCGCGACCCTTTAATACAGTTCCTCATGTTGTGGTGACCCCCAATTTCATTGTTACAAATTGAACATAATTAAAGCATAGTGAGTAGTCACAAAAACAATATGTAATTATATATGTGTTTTCCGATGGTCTTAGGCGACCCCAAACGGGTCGCGACCCACAGGTTGAGAACCTCTGCTCTAGCGGAAGCGAGGTGAATGGTTCTGATTGCTGCTAACCTCCCAAGCAGGCTCCTACGCATGCCAGTCCCTCTGCCAGAAAGCTCACGCCCTCCTTTGGGGTCTGGCTCAGTCCTCCTCATTACTTCAGAAGCCAGCTTAAATGTCGCTTCTTCCAGGAAGCCTTCTCTGATCTTCGAGTTTACTTTAGGCTCCTTGTTATTCTATTTCATAGTATCGCTTCCCTCTTCGTTACTTACCACAATTATAATGAAGTTATTTGTGTGATTATGTGTTCAATGTTTCTCTTTCCCAACTCCACCCCTGACCTGCCTGTATTTGGCCCTCAATAAATACTTGTTCGATAACAAGAGGTCACATTTAAATACCACTGTCTACATGCCAGGCGCTATTCTAAGTATTTTGCTCAAGAAACCTCACAAGGGCTTTATGTGATGGGTACTATATTGTCCCTGTTTTGCAAATGTGGAAATGGAGGCCCAGGGAAGTTAGATCACTTGTCATGGGGGAGGCAGGATTCAAATTCAGACACGCTGGACCTCAAGTCTAGAAATAGTATAGAGCTTGGAGCCAGGAGATGTAACCTGCAGCCGCTGATCGTGGTGTGTCTTCGGCCAAGTCTCCAGGTGCTGAGACCACACTTTCCTTTCTTATGCAGCAGAGGAACAATAGCCCTCTTATGCTCACCGTGTTGCTGTGAGTGGCAAAGGAAATAGATTTGTATACACTCTTCACCCTCCCCAAACGGACTCATTCATGAAAGAAACCGACTAACACCCCTTCTAGAAAACAGATATCCAGGCAGGAAATGGAAACGCTGGCTGCTGGAGGCCTGGGGAAACCTCTGGATTTGGGGTGTATCTAAAACAGATTAAGGACTTGGAGAAAACCATCCTGGAATGTCATTTGGAATTCCTGCCCCTGTTCTGTAGATCTCTTGCTGAATAATAAGAACCCTTAATCAACCAAAAATATGTTACATATTCCTGACAGTTTGTGCTTCTCAAGAGGCTTCACTATATTTATTTCATCTGATCCCGGGAAATAGGTAGAAAGGGCATTGCCCCTTCACAGCTGGGGAAACTGAGGCCAGGAGATGAAGGTCACAGGGCTAGTGTGGAATTCCTCAGCAGATGGAATTCTTTTCTCTACAGAGAGACACTTGCTGAACACCCTGGAGACCTCAGCAGGGCTCAGCCACCCGAGGGGGGGGGGCAGGGAGGAAGCGGTCAGGGGACAGTGAACGAAACGAGGAACTGAAATTCTCATCTGCTGTTGTCACTGCCGTGGAGGGAGCACAGGAGCACACCTATAGGGTGGCAGGGCGGGCTCTCTAAGGAGCTGGTGTTTAAACTGAGAATGAAATGGTGGGAAAGAGCCAAGTATGGGAAGAGGGAGACGAGAACACTGCTCAGAGGGAACGGCATGTGCCAGTGCCCCGAGGAGGAACATGGTTGGCAGCCACAAGGAAGGGGAAGAGGCCAGTAGCGTCCAGTGTGGAGTAGGGAGGAGAGAGAGAGAGACTGGAGGTGGGACTGGAGGGGTGGACAGAGGCCAGATTATTTCCGGCCTTACAGGCCGTGGTAAGATGTGTGCATGTAATCAAGTCACCTTTACTCCCATATACCAAACATGTGGGCGTTCACACACAACCATGCATGCATGTGGTTAACATAGCCACAGGCCATTTGTACATGTACATAAACATGCACGAAAATGTATACACGGGCATAGCTACACAGTTCCTTGACAACACATTGTCATGTGCATTTAAACACACAGATGCACACTCATATGCACCAGTGGGCCCATTCATATAGACACACAAAGACACATCCTCTCACACACCACATGCTGTTTGTAAATACACACCTGTATGATGCATGCACACTTAAGGAGAGGCATCATAGGTCTCTGGGACACGCAGATACTCACACGCACACAGACAGCCCACAGCAAGCCCAGCTCAGATGAGCGCTCAGCCACAGATGAACTTCTCTGCTGGCTGGTTATAATCTTTCATTGGAACTGACACGTTGATAGCCCCAGTTTCTCTAGGAAGTGACCTTCATGCCGGCTATTGATTTCCAGTGGCTATCAGGCGCCCGCCACTGGAGTGACAGGCCGGGTCGGAGGTCAACCCTTAAATAAAGCTTCTGGATTACTAAGCACCATCCACTCCAATGAAAATGGAAATTGGCAGCCCTGGCTCCCTTTTATGTGGCCGGCTCCTGCTGATGGGCTTCAGCTCTGAGTGACCACCTCCTGTTCCTGCCCCCTGGTCCCCCCTCAGAGCCAGGTGCTGTGGGAGCCCACAGGTTTCTGTGTGACGGGGGAGCTGGGCTGAAGGCTACAGGTGGTGGCAGTTGCCAGGGCCTGAAACTTCCTGGATTCTACTTTCCAGCAAAGCCTGGGGCTGTCCCCCTAAGCCCAGCATTCTGGTAACAGCCAACGACTGCAGGTCCCAGAGGCCTACGGTGACTCACCTTCTAGTCTCAGGACCTCGGGTACTGTCCCCCCATTCCCACTTTGTGCCCCATTCACACACACTCATACATCCCTTCCCATGTCACAGCACTGTGGTCCAAATAAAAGAGTTGGTGGAGGTGTGTTGAGTCATATACATACTGCACAAGAAGATGGTGCTACCAGCATCTGTGTTTTAAAAGCATTATACCTTGTAAATCACATAACTCTACCTAATTGCATCCCATGTTTGTGATGACCCAGGAGGCCCTTCAATGGTTGCCGCATCTTGATGTCTCCTGACAAGCAGAGGCCCAGGACGGGGAAGGGCTGAAGGAACTTTCTGTGTCTCAAAAGCTTGGCCTTTTGCCTTTCCAGCCAGGAAAACAGGTGGAGTTCACTCTGCCTCACCTGGTGTTCAGGGCTCAAATCTAGCAGCCAGACACCATCCCTGAAACCTGCCCTGCACAGCTACTCCCCATCAGTACCTGTGGGCACCCCAACCCAAAGGCACCTTCTTGCTCCTCCTCCTAAGTAAGCAATCTACACACACACACACACACACACACACACACACACACACACAATCACACACATACAATCACACACTCAAACTCACACTCCTCCCTGCATCCTGACCCTCAGACCCCATAAGCCTAGGCATACCTCCATAGTCCTTTCTGATTGGCCTTGGAAAGGGCACTCAACCCTGCTTCTGAACATAGATGTTATAGTTTTCACCATGAATCTGAATTTTTTAAAAGAACCTTTTCTTGAATAGTCTGGCTCAGGGACAGCTGCAAAGGCTGCCAGTTTCTGGCATTTCTTGGTCTCACTCCAGTGCCGATGTCTGTCCCTTTTGGCTCTATTTTACGTCTGTGACCGCTGTGGCCTGTGTGGTTCTGCAGTCAGGGGTCATGAAATGGTGTCGGCATGTCCTGAAGGGAGGGTAGGCAGAAATGAGAAGTGTTTACAAATTAGTTATTTGGTGGAGGTCATCTGTTCACCAAAATCAGAGAAGTAAGAGCCACCAGTGTACCCCGAAGCCCAGATTAGCTGCCTGTGCCAAAGGGAAGAAGGGAGGAACCTGGGGAGTCCATGGAGCAGGCTCTCAGCGCAGCTGCACCCAGAGCAGGACCCATGGGGGCTCCTGGGCCATACGCAGAACACGCAGCTCAGAGACAGGCGGAGAAGAGTGCGGGGTCTTGCAATTCATGGGTAAGGTTGGGCCGTTTCGCTGGCTTATCTATAACCCACGCTTCCTCCAGCGCACATGGGGCACTTCTGGGGACAGGCATCTGGGGACAGGAGTGTTTTACAGAACAAGCACAAAAGAGGTTCCAAAATTTGTCACTTAGGAAGTTTGAAGTGACTTATAACTAAAGACTTAACACAAAACTATTAAAATGGCAACCACTTCACCGAGTTTCTATTTTTTAAATATAAATAGTTCACTTAATTTACTGAGACTGAATCCCCTGGCTTGTACGCTGTGATTTAAGGGGCTCTAAAATCCCCTGCCTGACAGTTCTACACCAAGCATGTCAAACTCGCGGGCCGTGGGCCGCATGACTCGTTTATGTGGCCCGTGTTAGCCTTTGAGTTTGACATGCTTGTTCTACACCAACCTGGTAACGTGACTGAAATGTCACACTTGAGTGGCATTGTGGGGGGTTCCCTCCCTGGGGCTCTCTGTACCATGTCAGCCTCCCTAGGAGGGGTCCTGAGGCCCTCCCCTCCAACACCGGGTCCAGCCTGTCAGGGGTACAGAGGAAAGGTGGAGAGGGGCCTGGGGAAGGTGGGCTATGGGCTGAGGCCCATGCATGGGGCAGTGACAACAGCAGGGGACATGCTATAAACATCCTGTGCCCCAGGCCGAGGGTGCAAGTCCTCACACATTCAGGGGCCGGCATGCTGGGCCTGCCCAGCCCTTACACGGAAACAGGCTACACAGCAGCAGCAGGACCCCCAGCCGGACACCAGACACGCTGATTTCACACCCAGCTCTGTCACCTCCCAGCTGAGTGGCCTCGAGCCAATCACTTCCCTCTCTGAACTGTAGTTTCCTCAGCTGCAAAGTGGGGTCAGGAACACCAAGCCCACAGTGGATGGCCTTGAGGGTGGAGCAGCACATTGTTCACAACAGGCCTGCCACGGCTCTGTGCTGCTTGGTAAATGCTGATTGTCCGGGGGCTTGCAGGTCAGCTATAGTCCTAGCTTAGGCTGCCCACCAGCCAACGGATCTCACAATCGCAGCGAGCCAGCGGCTCTCAAAGGGAGTGATGCTGCTCCCTCCTCCCCCCACCAACACACACAGGAGACAATTCAATATTGTCTGGAGTCACTTTTGATTGGGCCACTGGCGTCTAGAAGACAGAGGCCAGATGCTGCCAAACATCCCACAACGGAGAACGTTCTGGCCCCAAATGGCAGTAGTGCCAAGGTGGAAATGCCCCCTGTCCCTACGACACTGCTTCTCACTACTCTGTCTTCCCCTTGGTGGCTCCACACAGCAGCTCTGCAGCCTTCCATCTCCTGCACACCACAGACGGGATGCTGCCTCCTCCCCTCACCCCGAGGCCACTCAGCCAGATGGCAGAGGGGTCAGCGGCAACCAAACATCTAATGACGTGTGACAAGTGTGGCCAGACAGCAGGCCCAGCCTGGGCCCCTCTGAGGCCACTCATTGGACAAGGGGGACTCATAAATAACAGCACAGTGACAGCCCGAGTCTTGCTCAGTGGGAGGGATGGAGCTCGGCCCCCAGCCCCTGGGGCAGGTCTTTATGGGACAGGCCTCCAGCAGGAGGGCCTCCAACTCCAGGCACAGTGAACGGGCTGGTGAGACGGGGGACCTGTCACTGAAACATCTGTCCTGACAGCGACTGGCTTTGCTGCGTCCACTCTATGCCTGATGGGAAGCTGCTTCTTCATTTCTGAGCCAGTGCAGCTTGGGGCTTCAAACCAGCCCAGCAAAGCATTTGCCTAGGACAGTGGTTCTCAACCTGTGGGTCTCGACCCCTTTGGCGGTCGAACAACCCTTTCACAGGGGTAGCCTAAGACCATCCTGCAGATCAGATATTTACATTACGATTCATAACAGTAGCAACATTACAGTTATGAAGTGGCAGCGAAAATAATTTTATGGTTGGGTCACAACATGAGGAACTGTATTTAAAGGGCCAGAAGGTTGAGAACCACTGACCTAGGAGGTGAGTGGCTCAGTGGTGAGCATGCTGAGCATTGGGGTTTGGGTCTCAAACCTTCTTTCACTTTTTTATGTGCTCTAAGCCTCCAGCTCTTCATCTGTTAAATGGGGATGTTTGAGCAGCAAGTGTGCTAATTCAAGGGAAGTTATGCACAAAGTAATAAATTAACGAAGGGATGATGATGATAATAATAATGATTATGATTTTTCAGCCATTTGGGAGTGAGGAACTGATATTTGAAAAAAGCATACTTTCTGATGCTCTAAGAATATTAATCCACTTTTAGGGTTTTAGGCAGTTCCAAATAGGCTGTTTGCAATAATAATGATAATAATAATGATGATGATAATAATAATGTGCATATTAAATAGTTCCTTTATTTTCACAAAGGCTTATTTTTCTCAGGCCTCATGTGGCTTAAAATGGGATCCGTGCCCTGACTGGTTTGGCTCAGTGGATAGAGCGTTGGCCTGTGGACTCAAGGGTCCCGGGTTCGATTCTGGTCAGGGGCATGTACCTTGGTTGTGGGCACATACCCAGTAGGGAGTGTGCAGGAGGCAGCTGATCGATGTTTCTCTCTCATCGATGTTTCCAACTCTCTATCCCTCTCCCTCCAAGGATGCACATTCTTCCCAAATAAAATGGAAAATATCAAAATGAATGGCTGGAGTTCACACTGACTGCATTTGTGACATGGAAGTCCTGGTTCAGATGGCGTGTGCGTATGTTGGGGCACTGAGCTGAGCTTGGCGCCTCTCAGCCCAGCATTCGACTTTAGTGTCTCGGTTTTGACATTTACAAACGGGGCCACAACTTCTCCTGACTACCTCAGGGCCGCCAGCTCGGCGAGACCATGGGTGTGGGAGCTCTGTGCAGAGATTAAAGCCTTATTGCGCAGGGGAATATTGACATCCAGATCATTATCTTTATCATCATTGTTATTATTCATAATGGTGCTTGAATAGATGGGCTACTTCAAATGGCCCCAAATGGCAGTAATGCCAAGGTGGAAAGGCCCCTTATCCCTACGACAAGTACTGTGTCTGAACAGTTTGTACATACTTTCCTCCAAACTTGACGTGTGCCTGTGATGAAGAAATTGACCTTGGAGCACGCCTTCTGGAATCTAAGCTGATTCTTTAAGGTTCTAAACAAGTCCTGTCTCCCCCAAACTTCCTTTTTTAGGCTGAAAAGCCTTACTAGAGGCCCTCCTCCCGGACCATGCCTTATGCGTCTTCTGTAGAAATGGCTTTTTTGGCCCAACACCTCGATGCCAGCTTTCAGCAGGAACACGTTTTGCAGGGAGGGTTACAAATCAGAATCTGGTTCCAATGAAACCTCGGACACACTGTAACCGTAACAGTGAGCACTCAGGCACTACTTACAAGAAATTAGATGCGCAGGGCGAGTGTTCAAGGGAGCTTGCCTGTCCTGCCTGGCCCGACCTCTCTCCATCTCCTTTCTTTCCTCCTTGCCCCACTTTTGCTCCTTTTTTACTTTAAAATCCCAATAGAAATCCTTAACTAGTGCCCCTTCTGACGCCTATTTGGGAGTCAGCCTCCTGGCCAAGCTGCAGGCCTGCCCGTGTCTCCCCAGCAGACACCCTCCCTGGCTCTCCACCTGGGCCTCTCGGGGGCAATGCAGAGCCTGTGCCGGGCAGCAGAGGGTGATGAGGGCAAAGCCTTGGGTCCACACGGGATGCTATTCCAGTCCTGGTGCAGCCACTTCCTGACTGCATGACCCTGGGTGAGATACTTAACCTTTCTAAGACTTGGTGGTTAGCTCTGTGAAATGGGGATAACCCCTCCATCGTGAGGCTGTGGAGAGGACTGGATGAGATTGATAAAGCCAGGGAGGTGAAGGGAGGGAAGGAGCAGAGAGACCTGAGCTGTTGAGAACAGTGTAGCTACCTCTGGGGCCAGCCCCCATCCACACTGACTTCATATTGAACCATAGACGTCACTCCCACAGGTTGACTTAAGAGCTACTATAGAGGGCACATCTATCCCCAGATACCTTTACCATTGAGGCCATCAGTGTCATTAACAAGTCATCTGTCAGGAAGCCATCCAGGGCCGGGCATGATGCTGGCTGGCTGGAACGAGGCTCATGTGATCGCCCCGGAAGAGGAATGCCTCAAGCCCCCAGTTCCTCAGTGAGGACCGAGTTCACAGCAGGCCTGTCCTTCACCAGTGGTTACCTTTCCATGCCTTGTTCAGTGTGAGTTAGTGCCATTCTTGCCTAACTCTTTCCCACAAGCCCCCAGCTCATACTCCGTTCTCCCTCCTTGGAGCCCCTGTAGCGTTTGCTGTTTTCACCACTTATTTGGCGCTGGACGGAGATGGCAATCTCCTCAATTAGACTGTGAGCCACCTCAGGCGCGTCACAAACACGCCCAAGATTTCTTGAAATTTCCTAGAAGAATTGGCTTCATAGTTTAGTCTGATTTTTCTAATGACAAAGACTTCTTGCTCACTCACATTAGAAGTCCATGGAAGGTCAGCTGCTCATCTGCTGCAGGCCACTTCTGCTCATAACTCATTGGCCGGAGCAGGTCACATGGTCCACCGGGCAGGGATATAGCATCCTTCCGAGGAAGTCAGGGCACCCAATATTGTGAGCAGCACCACAATCCATCACAGAACTAGAATAGTATTTTCTACAAAGCTGTTGGTTGCTCTGTAAATATTTAATGGGGCTGACAAACCAAGTATCTTAAGACAAGTATTTGAACACATAATTTTGGCATGGTTGTTAAATCTAAACTAGCCAACTAAGTGTTGGGGTAATGAGTCTTGTGGTCAGCAGTGGCCTTGAATCAACGAAGCCCTCTGGCTAGATGAGGGTGGAGACAGACTAGACACGGCCCCAGTTCACTGTGGAAACGCTGCCTTGGGGAAACAGCGTTAGACACATTCACTCTCTTTCTGAAAGGCAGGCTCAGGAGCAAAAGGAGGTGGGAGTTACAGGGTCAAGGCTTTGGCTTCACAGATGCAAAGGCCCCCAGACCTAGAGTCTCCCATCAGAAGGGCGAGGCTGTGAAGTCCCTGCCCCTGCAGGTGGGTGGCATGAAGGCAGGCAGAGCGTCCTTGGGGATTTCTGCAGTGGCTAGAATATTGGACTGGAGACCCAGGACTGACTCCTCCAGCTTTAAAAAATCTGCCCCAAACCTCAAAGGAATAGATATTTCAGTTGTGGACCCACTACTCCCATTCCGAAACAAGCGGGAGTAAGGCAAGACCATTTGTTAAAGACCCTAAATAATGTGCTGTGAAAGGTCAGGAAGGGGAGATAGGCTGGAAGGCTTCCTGGAGGCGTCGGACCTCAGTGGGATCTGGAAGGCTGCAAGAGACCAGGATACATAGGGGTTGGGGTGTGGGGTGTGGGGTAGAGAGGGTGGGTTGCAGGGCTAAGGCCTGGGCTAGACCAGGGATGCTCCAGGTGGTGCACCCCCCTTCCTCATCTCCCCTCTCCCTCCAGCACACAGGGTCCCCGGGGGATAAAAGAAATACAATTTGCTCGTGACTAAAGGAACCCATGCGCCTTTCATATCCTTACCCCATTTCAGGTTTGCATCTTATTTTCCTGCGAACTTTTTTTTCCCCTTTGTTGCTCTGGCTTTTGTTGGCGTAACCTTAATTTCTTCCTGCCTTTCAGAGCTTTATTCCCCAAGTGGAGGAAGGAACTTTTAATGTCATGCTAGGACCTTAGCCAGGCCAATTGTCTTTCTAAATCAGTGAGGGGCGGGGGTGGCTGGGGCAGAGACTGGGAGAGAGGAGATAGCAAGGAGGGAAACAGCCAGTGCAATGGATGGAGGTCCCCGAGGTGATTTGCAAATCTGCTGAAATCCTGAACAAGCTTTGATTTAACCCAAGCTTGAAATGGCTTTTATTTACTGTCTATTGTGGAATAAATGACATCTCATAAACAGGCTTTATCCATTACCCCAGAATGGAGAGCGCGATGTTAGGGACATTTTATCCTCTTGATATCAAAGGAGATATGCGGGGTGTGTTATTACAAATAGAAAAATCAATGCTGAGACACACACATCTGAAATTTCATTTCGTCGAACCACATTTTCAAAGGGGGAAAAAAAGGCAATTGCTAATAAAAATGACTACAGAACCGGAGGATTTACCAAGCTTGAGCAAGGGACAGGCTGCTGGGACCCAGCCCAGACAGTGAATAAATCGGGCTGAGCCTGGGGCAGTGTCCTGCTCCTCCTGGCAGACAAGCCAGCCCTGCCCAGGGAGGGCCCCTAGCAGCCTCCCGGCTCCCCTAACCCGATGACCACGCTCTGCCCACACACGGCTCACATCCAGTCCTCCCACCCCAACCACACACTGCACACCTGGCTACAGACCACATGGAAAACACCAGAAACAGTGAGACCGCTGCTGTTTCCTGCGGGCCTTCACCGCTTTCAGGCCCGGGCTTCCAAATCTCCAGGTCCCTGTAAGAGTGAAAAGGCTCCAGGAGTGGGGAAGGCAAGTTGACCAGACCCCACGGAAAGGTTCAGCCTTGCATTTCCACCCTCCAACCCCCCTTCAGAGAAAGTGGGGGAAGGGTAAATGCTTCCAGCTTTTCATAAAATGTTCTTAAAGTCACTGCCCTGGGCCCCCATGCCTTTATCCCACTGTGTGACCCTGCACTGGGGGTGACTCTGGTTTAGGGTCTCACTTCCCCGTGAAGCTGTAATGGGGCCCGAGACCAGGCCTGACGCTGGGCTCTGTTGCATTCCCAGGGCCAAGTCAGGGCTTGGCCCCTAACAGCTGTTCAATAAACACTAGTTGAATGCATGGGAACGAGAATGCGCAGGCGTGAGGAGGGGATGAGCCAGGCTGCCAGGACACGGAGCTTCTGCAGGAAACTGACCTCAGTTCTGTCTTCCCCTCAGTGGAAGTGCTGAGTTCTGGTCAGCAGCTCCCGGCCCGAGGCAGGGGCTAGGCCCAGGTTGCTGGTTTTGTGCGGGTATTAGGCTCAGAAATACCTGACTCCGCTGGTTGAGAAAAATGGACGAGTAGACTCTGCTTGGGTTTCAAGGCCTCACAGTAAATCCTGACCTGCCTCCTACACACACACACACACACACACACACACACACACACACACAAGAATGAAGAGCCAGACACAGACCCATGCCCACTCCTGCAGAAAGAGCACAGACAGCATTTCAGAGCCAGCCGGGGTGGCAAGGGTCACGCCGTCTATAGTCCTGAGAGATGGGAAACCCAAGGCCCAGGAAGGGGAGCTAACGTATCCGGGTCACACAGGAAATCGTGGCCAAGTGGGGACCAGCGTTTGCGTTTTCACTCCCAGCCCTGAGCCCCTTGCTCTGCCAGAAAAGAGTCTAAGGAGAGAAAATAATAGGCCTGTACGTCGCAACGTCATTGCAGACAGTCATGATGTGGAGATGGATGTTTTTTAAATAATTTAATGATGAAGGATCTAGAAGGCCTCCACACTGTACAAGTGGTAAGAGTTTTTGCTGGTTTTAAAGAGGCAGGTTCTCGTTTCCTCTCCAGACTCTGCTTGGTGGAAAGCCACTGATCAGAATGGGGAAACTGACTCCTGGATGAAGCGTTTCGGGAAGACAGTCCCAGTGGAACATGTCCCCGCTCCCACAGACACACAGACGGCCTATTTCTTCCCCGCATGTTTCATGAAGGTCGTAGAAACAAGCCTAAGCCAGCCAATACAGCCGCGGTTCTGCCTGAAATAGGCGGCAGTATTTAAATAAGGTTTCAATAGGAAGAAAATGTCTCTTCAGACCTGGTCTGTGATGTAGTTATCAGGAGGAGAAATTTGCAGAACCCATTACCTGCCACTCCTTCCCCCAGGAAATCCCTTGTTTGTGGAGCGTGAATCTCTCCGGCTTTTACTGGCTTTTTGTCTCTGGATTGTCCTGGGTAAACATCTGCCTCACACGGTGTGTTTATAAGAAGAGGCATTTGTGGCTTTGATTGTTTAGAGGTTTCTGCAGAACACACTGGCTCGCTCTCTCCTCCTCGCCTTCCCCTCCCCCAAGCAAACAGCCACCGATGTTTATTTTGGTCCAATTGGCACTGCACCGCATCCCTCTGTCCAGAACAGGGAAGATACGTGCCATCACCCACCTGCTCCTCCTTGGAACAAAGAGTTTTTTGTAGCAAAGACAGTATATAATTATATTGTTCTCATTTATCCCACAGAAAAATTTCAAGCACCTTCTGTGTGCAGAGTGTTGAGTTGGATAGCGTGAGTTGTACCAAGAGGCCCCATCCCCAACTCAAGGAGTTTATGGTCTTGCACACATTAAGTTTAGGATTTTACCTGCTTACAGACCTCAGCACTTTGGAGGGACAGGGAATCTGCCACTGGCCTTCTTACTGTCCACCAAATTGAGCCTGTCACCTTGAGTCCTTGGGTAGTTCATACCCAACCATGGACCACGTCTTTCCATTCTCTACCCTTGGGAAAGAGTGTGACCGTCTCCCTTTTATTCTCGCATGTCTCTGTGGAGAGCTTCCTTGCACGGGGGACTCAGACCACCAGTGCGTATCCTCACGGTAAAAACACTGTCACCTGGAACTCAACAACATTCCCCGTAGATAGACTTATTATTATTATTATTATTATTATTGCCACCCCATTTGAGGTCAGAAGCAAATCACAAGCAAACAATATCAAACATCTTGCTAAAAAAAAAAAAGACAAAAACAACGCTTGGCTCAAACTTAGTCCAGGTTCCCCACTCCTTCATCTCCAGCTACAACTTGGACAGAGGTCTCCTGTCTTCAGAGAAATGACCAGATGGGGCCATGGGCAGCCAAAAACACGGTGCAACCAAATAGCAAGGGTGTTGCTTCGGATTT
>NW_005357931.1:370380-371676 GCF_000412655.1 Myotis brandtii
ATGAAATAAAAAAGGACATGTAGGAGATTAGATAGCTAGATTAAATAGATGATAGATATAGGTATAGGTATAGATATAGACATAGACATAGATATAGATATAGATACAGACATAGACATAGGTATAGGTATAGGTATAGGTACAGATACAGATACAGATATAGATATAGATATAGATGACATAGATAATAAGACATGTAGGAGATATATGAGTACATATGCATGAAGTATATATGAAGAGGAGGTACACATCTTATCAGAAAGAAGGGTCAGGCTGCATTTGCAACAAGCAAAGTTCCCCAGTCCACGCAAGCATGAAGCCCCGCTCGGAGGCTGGTGGAAAGGATGCAATTTACCTTTGGGTGGTGATGGTGAGATTTCATTTAAAAGTCTAAGCCGGCTGATAATTTATTGATGTCTCTCTCTCCATAGCTGTCTGACTCTTACTGGTTGGAAGAAGCTCCCGTGCGCCTAAAGGATTTTTTGAATTAAGTTCTTTGCAGTCATTTCCCCTCAGGTGTTAACCAAGGAGACTGCACTTTGACAGAAGTCAGCTTCTCCCCCCGGCCCCCACCCCCGGCCCTCACTTTACGTCGGGAAGTAAAATTAAGTACCAGGAGAGAGGCCATCAAACAACTGGGCCTGACGTGGTTATTTGGCATTTATTTTTTATTTACAGAGAGAGAGAATAATGCATTGGAACCATTCATATATTACAGTGCCTGTGCCTCCGTAGCCTATTGGGACACAAACAGGCAATTTGATGAGTGAGCGGGCTCACTCTGGATGACTGTCCAGTGTCCTTGCCGCTAGCTCAGCGGTGGTCCTTGAAGCTAACACTTTCCTCAATTCCCTGAAATCAGTCTGCCCACCTGTAAAATGGAATCACAGTCCCTTAGTCACGCAGGGGACTCAGGTCCCTTCTAGCGGAAATGCTCATTGTTTCATGAGCTGCCACCTTTTTTCCAAAGATTGTCCTACAAGTGACCCCAAGCAGAACAGCCCTAATTTTGGCAAGAACCCCCACATTTCACCTACCAGCTCCCCTCCCCTACCCCATCCCACCCAGGAGGGAACAACAACCAAAGGAATATTCTGGAAGCATAGATGGAGGAAGAGGGAGCACTTGGTAAGGCTGGTCCAGCAGAACTGGAAGCCAACAAGGAGCTTCTGGCCATTCAGGGTCCTTCTGGATAATAGGGCCCATGCTGGTCCCATCTCTCCTGCATGTGGAGAGGATTTACCCTGAATCACCCCATTCTCTGGCAGGCAGAGACTTGACTCTAAATCTTTCCCC
>NW_005357931.1:371955-389584 GCF_000412655.1 Myotis brandtii
ACAGGGCCCCCCTTCCGTTCCAGCTACGGCTATTTGGTTGCCAAGATGAAAGGTTAATAGGTAGACACCTCCCCAGTCTGACCCTGTTACTGACTGCCCCCTCCACATTCTGGATCTCTTTGAGCCCCATGAGATGAACACCTCTGCTGAGTGGCTGAGAGATGTGTGACTACATGTAGAAAAATACAACCAGTAATTGGATGAATGGCTCCATCAGGATATTAAACAATGATTATAACCATATGCATTCCCAAAGGCAGGCTTCTATGTCCACTGGGAAACTAGGAAATGTATTTGGTGCTTTCTGGGGAGTCTGGTGGGCTGACGATGTCTCCTGCCCATCAGTAAGGTTGCGGGACACAGAGGTCCACAGACCCCCTGCTTTTGGCGAGGAAGAAGCAGTCCCGGGGAAGAGCAGAAACCCGCTCTGGCTGGGCTGACCGTCTTTATGCCCCTGACCCACAGGTGACGTCTGTGGACAGCCAAGGGCACCGAGTGAAGCCAGAGGTTTATTCCCCAGGAGCTCATGAGTTTTGCTTTGTCCGTGGCCTGGGATGCCCCGCTGCTCCGCAGCCCATGCTAATAAATCACATAAACAGAAGTCATTGATCACAGTGGAGATGGCTTGAGAGTGAGGATGGCTTCATGAAAACTCAGCTTTACTACTGGAAAATTCCATTAAAACCAGCCGACATTCGGAGGCCAAGCCCCTGCCAGCAAAGGACCCCTGTCTGTACGAGGGGGTGGGGTACGGGTAGGGGGACAGAATTAGGCTCATATTCAGGGGAAATGCAACCAAACATGAGATATTTTCCTCTAATGGTGGGTCAGACCCATCACAGCTATATGAGAAATACGGGCCTAAATCCTCTAGTCCAGTGGTTCTCAACCTTCCTAATGCCGCGACCCTTTAATACAGTTCCTCATGTTGTGGTGACCCCCAATTTCATTGTTACAAATTGAACATAATTAAAGCATAGTGATTAATCACAAAAACAATATGTAATTATATATGTGTTTTCCGATGGTCTTAGGCGACCCCTGTGAAACAAAAACAATATCTAATTATATATGTGTTTTCCGATGGTCTGAGGCGACCCCTGTGAAAGGGTCATTCAACCCCCAAAGGGGTCGCGACCCACAGGTTGAGAACCGCCGCTCTAGTCCCTGTCTTCGGAATGAGCGTGTCTGTGTGTGCATGAACTTAGCGTGGTGGGGCTCCTGGGACCAGGTGTTCACAGGAGAGGGCTGGCTCTGCAGCCAGACAGACTTGGTTTCGTATACCAGCCCCACCACTGACTGAAGGTTCTTAGTCAGATTGCTTGCTGTCTTCAAGTTTCTGTTCTCTCATCTGTTAAATGGGGCTGATAATGTCTTCTTGGTTAGATTCAGTAGGAAAGCTGAGCATCAAATCCCTGGTAAAGCAGCTGCCATTTAGCTGGTACTCACTGAATCCTTCCCCTTCACTTGGTGGACCAGAATTAGTTCTGAATACAAACAGGACAGCTAGTCAGCCTAGCTATAAACAGACAGTAGGGTGTCAAGGTTGCCCGATCCACACAACAGTCCTACCACAATCTTACAAGATAAGCATTACTATGTCCATTTTACAGATAAGGAAACTGAGTTTGAGGGAAGTTATGATGCTTTCAAAACACAGACCCACAATTCTTTGATGTTCTTCTCGTTGACAAATGCAATTCTATGTCCCCTCCCCTTGAATCTAGATGGGCTCTGACAGCACCCATCCGTAGAGGATAGCAGAGGGATGCTATATAACTGCTGAGGCTGGGTTCTAAAAGGCCAGGCAGCTTCCACTTTCTTCACTGGAATACCATGACCCTGACACTGTACCCTACGGCCTTGTGTTTCCTCATATTTGCATTCCATGTTATAATTTCTAAAGTTTCTCCATGGACATTATATCATTTGATCCCAAATGCCCCGAAGAGAAGGTGGAACAGGTGCTACTTCCCGGGTTCACAGCGGGTGTGACTGCATGGAGATGTTAAGTGACAAACACAAGGTGAAAATGTCAGACACGATTGGAATCCCGGTTAACACAGGAAGCCCTGAGCTTCTGCTGCACACACAGCCCTTCTGAACGAGACAGCTGCAGGGGCCCCCTTACCCAGGCCTCCCAGCTTCGTGCCTCTGGGCCAGCTCTCCACGGCCAGCAGTCTACCCACTATTCCACAGGTGGAGGATGCAGCAGGGAGGCTTCTGGCCTCCTGCCGAGGGCCTTCTGGCAGCTCACTGGTTAGGAGCAGACGGGTGAAATGCCAAGGGCTGGGCGCCAACATGGGGATCAGAAGGGAATGAGGGAACTCCACTGGGGTTTCCCAAAGGGCAGTGCTGCGCTTTCCTGTGTCCGGGATGTTAAAGAACATCAGCAAGGGGCAGAGTGGGGGGTGATGAAGAGCACGGACTCTGAGCCAGATGCTGGGTGTGATTCCCGCTCTGCCACGTGCCAGCTGCGAGACCTCGGCCTCCCCCGTTTCCCTGTCTGTAAAAGGGAAGTCACAACAGCACCTGCCACACACGTTCGTCATGAGGATTAAGCGAGTTAATATCTGCCAAATGCTCAGGGTGGTCCCGGCACGTGGTAAGGGGTTTATAAATGTTTGTGAGACAAGGACAGACGCTGACCTGGTGCCACGATTAAATGAAGGAGGAGGACACACCAGGCCCCCAGGGAGCCCGCTGCCTCATGGCTATCTGAGCAGCATGGCCATGCTCTACACTGGGCTGTAGAGGTCAAGGTTTTATTATTATAACTGCTTTATCAACAGGGTGTGTAACAATGGGTGGTATGAGCGAGAGCTAAATCACTTTAATGTCAAGGATTATGCACTGGAAGGTGGGCGTGAGGAAGGATAGGATAGGGTCCCTGCCTGTGGATGTTCTGAATGAGGCCCGGGCCCCTACACCGAGCGTTCCAGCCTCTGCCTCTGCCTCTCCAAGCAGCAGCCTCCAGGTGCTCATGGCTGTTGAGCTCTCAAAAGGTGGCTGGTCCAGACTGAAGCTGCTGTGAGACTTAGAACCCAAACAAGCAGCAAGTACCTCATTAATAGTTTGTTCTATTCACCCCATGTAGAAATGATAGTATTTTAAACATACTGGGTTAGATCTGCTATTACAATTAAGTTTGCTTGTTGCTTTTTTATCTTGTTAATGTGGCTACTAGAAATTTTTAAGTTGCACCTGTAGTTGTTCTGTGGCTCCCATTCTATCTCTATGGGATGGTGCTGCTCTATCGAGGCACATGCTAAGTGGAAGGCTCCCTCCCAGCAGATAGCGAGCTGGACCAGGGCAGGTGCGAGTTCCCTTAGTACAGTGGTTCTCAACCTTCTGGCCCTTTAAATACAGTTCCTCATGTTGTGACCCAACCATAAAATTATTTTCGTTGCTACTTCATAACTGTAATGTTGCTACTGTTATGAATCATAATGTAAATATCTGATATGCAGGATGGTCTTAGGTGACCCCTGTAAAAGGGTCATTCGACTGCCAAAGGGGTCGCGACCCACAGGTTGAGAACCGCTGCCTTAGGACCACCCTCGGGAGAAGGGGAGGGCTGATCTGAGCCTCAGGGAGACACTCTGTCCTGTGTGTCCAGTGCCTGACACAGGTCCCTCCTTAGTGGCTGCTCATTTTAGATTTGGTAAATTATTGGCACAGTGTCAGTTGGCCATGGGGTGGGAGAGAGGGTGGGAAGGCAACAAGGCCTGGAACAGAACCGTCAAGGCTCAGAGGATGCTCTGACTTGAAGCGCATTCCTTACACACCCCTAGGTGATGAACTCAAAGCTGGTAGAGCCCACCTTCCTCCAAGTGCAGCAATGACAGGCTATCTGGGGTTTTCATTTCTCATAGTTGACCCCCGCCCCCCCCCCGCCTTAAATGAAGCCCGATGGAGGACCCCGCTGGCATTAGCCTTGTGCCTCTATTTTAAAATGCTATCCCCAGAAAGGTTTGGTCTTCATTGCCTCCTTGTTTGGATGGCTGAACTGAGCGAGCCCTCAACTTCCCAGGGACCGCATCCCCACGCTAACCACCCACAGGAGGAAGTTTAGCAAAAGTTCTGCCAATGGCTCTCTCGGGAAGGGAGGGGGAGGATTCAGGAAGGCGGGCTGGGCCGCCCTTGGAAAGCCAAGACTAATTCGGCAGTCTAGTCACTCCGTCAAACATTTAGTGTATCCGGGTGATTGTTCCCTGGTAGGCCGCGATGGTCTATCTGCTGGGCCTTTTGTCATGTTAACTGCAGCCGATCAATGGATTGAGGTCAGGACTTCTGATGTAGGTGCAAGCTTAGAGGGAAAAAAGTCTCAAAGATTCATTTTTTCTCGTCTGGTAACACTCCGGTCACTTATTTTTTCTCAGTTAGCCTCTGCCGCTCTAAAGTGGATATTGATCAGTGCTTTAATGCAAACCTGTCAAATTAATTTTGCAGACCTGGGATATGACTAGCCTAAAATTGCTTCTGCATCTGTTCTCTGCAGCAAGCCTATGAATTTTAATCACGGCCAGAATGGGCTGGTGGCTTTTTTTGTTAGAAACTTGAATAGGAAAGGTTTAAACTGTAAATGCCAGGGAATGATGCTGTTTTGTTCTTTTCAGAAACTCATGTGGTGGAGGTCAAAGGAATTATTATGTCGGGTGTATTCTTGGCAGCTGTTGTGGGAAGCTTTGTGGGCTGGCTTTCTACGAGCTGCGCCCAGGGAGCCAGGGAGCCAGGGAGCACCGGTACCTCCGTAAACACCCCCAGTCTGGGAGCCACGGCTTGGGGAGTGGCAGGCAGTGCCTGCAGGACATGGCACCCCAGCCTGCCCGAGCCACCCCAACTCCTGCTTTACCGTGATTCAAGACCACTTGGCCTCCTGGGGTGAAAGAGCCTCAGATTTCTCTTTTGTTGAAGATTTAGCTTGACCCCTCTCCACTGCATTGCCAAGCTGGCCATCCAAGCCACCACCCGAACCCTGGCGGGAGGCCCCTCCACGCCTCCACATCTGGGAGTGGAGCCAGGGCTGTGACCCCCCAGCTGCCATGCCCACTTTAGGCTGCCACTCCGGCTGCCACCCGGTGTCCTTGCGCACTCTGCTTCCTGCACCCCTTGGCTTCTTTTCCTATTGGACACTGGGGCAGGCAGGCCCTTTGCATGGCAACCCCACTTCCTGGGGAGAGGAGCAGTAGCACTTTTGCCACAAGCACCCTGTGGCTCTGTCTCCTCCCCTTTGGTGGCCTCATCCCTCCCCATAGACAATCTTGCCAAAGTCCCCTCTTCAGAGAATCAACTGATTGCAACCCTACCCATATTGGCCTTCGCTGTACATCAACTTTTTATCAAGTCCTTACTATGTGCCGGGCTCTGTTCTAAGTGCTTTCCTATCTCACCGTCAAAAACTGGACTACAGGCCCCAAATGGAGTCACTTATGCTAAGCCCCACACCACCACACCGAGAATTAACGTAAATAGTCTCGGCCCTCCCAGAAATGGAATCTTAAACCAGACAATCAGGAGTCACTTCCTAGGCCCCTGCCCTCCCCTAAACTGAAGGAAAGTGACCTTGCCACAACCAGTCTGCTTCCTGCCTAGCAGAACTTCCTTGTTCCTGCTCCCTGCGCCCAGGAAAGTCTTTCATTTTGCACGGCTCCTGGGGCTCCTTTCTATCTGCTAGGCTGGATGCTGCCCAATTCATGAATCATCGAATAAAGCCAATAAGACCTTTAAAATTTACTCAGTTGAATTTTGCTTTTTAACATTACCTAATTCAATCCTCACAGAAACCACACGAGGGCAATACTGTTGTCATCTGGTGTTATTGGGAAGGAGACCGACGCACACAGAGGTGACGTTTAGTTGCCCAAGTTGAACAGCTAACAAGTGGCAAAGCCACATTTGAACCCAGGCTGTCTGGCTCTTTTAATCTGCTTTGAGCACTGTCTGTCTGTCTGTCTGTCTCTGCCCTCGGGCAATAAAGCACTTGGTGTGGCCACCGTCTTGTTGGGTCTTTGATGGTTGCATCTGTGTTATTCTCACCTCCCCAATAAAACTCCAAGCTACACAAGGGTAGAGCCCTCTTGATTCTTGAATATTTGATTAGATAAATGAAGATGAATGGCCACATAGTTAGAGAGAAGAAGCCAGAAAAGTGTTTAGCCACCTTGGAAAAGGAGGAGGAGGAAGAGAGAGAGAGAGAGAGAGAGAGAGAGAGACTATCATATTATTTCACATGAGCATGCCTTGACTTTCCAACTGTGAGGGGTCCCAGCAGTGGGAGGCTGTGAAGTAGATCCCTGTCTCCCTAAAGTAAAGAGCTAGAGGGGCTAGAAAACATGAAGCCAAGGATGGACCAGAATTCCCAGGTCAGAGAACTGTGTGTGAGAGGCCCCTCAGGAGCCCCCAACAGCTCACACGCGAAAGCAGCATTCAAGTGCCTGCCACCCAGACATTGCCAGCCGGTCAGGGGCAAACAGAGAACCAAACACCCCAGCACCTGTTGGGTAAAGGGACACTGATCTCACTTCTTGTGACCCCACCCTGCCCCCACCCTTGAGGAACTGGTCCCTGAAGAGTGGGTGGCCTCAGGGCCCAGCCAGCCTCATTCAGGGATACCTCATTCAGGGACTTAGTCATCACTGTGACTCTCTCCCTCCCTTTCTTGGCTCAGTCTGTTGACTTCATTCTCTTGGTTGCACACAGGGATATGGCTGTGGGCTCACTCTCCCACAAGAAAGAGAGCTTCTCTGTCTCACATAGAGCTTTTCAATCCTCAGGAAGCACCTGACTGCCCAGGTTTGGGTCACCAGCCCTCCCCTTGGACCAGTCACCGTGGCAGAGAAGAGGTTTTGTGGTTAGGTCAGCCTGGGTCATTGGCAGAGGGTTCTCTAAACAGAGAAGCCAGGAGCTGGCAGCTGGAGGGAGTCCATCTCGATGTGAGTGTTTTTGCAAAGATTCATTGATTATTTGTGGCTGTGTATAACTTGTGCTGAGTTCATCAAATTATGTCAAGGGAGTTCATCTCTTACCTGCTAGGAATGCCAACTAGAGTTCAACTTCATTGCCTCGCAGATGGTAGGTGAGTCTCCTGAATGTGAAAACCAACTCCTGTGAACAGTGCCCTCCTATAGGTCAAGGAGGGAGCCCAGGACAGGGGAAGCACTCAATGAATATGTCTTGAATGAATGTCTGCCTGAGTGAATGAATGACTATGAATGGAAGGAAAGGAAATGAAAAGCAATTAGACACACACATACCCAGAGCTCACCTAACCACATCGCTTCCTTCCCTCCCCTCCTCTGCTAAAAGCTTTGTGCCCATAACATCAGGTTTGGGCTCCTTGGTCCCTGAGGGGAGGGGAGGGAACCAGCTGCTCTGTGGTCAGCGGGAAAAGGCACGAGGCCAGGGATCAGGGGATTTGTCCTGCCATTAATTACCTGTGTGACCTTGAGCCACTTAACCTGTCTTTGCTTCAGTTTCATCATCCATCCAATGGGACTAGTGCTCTCTGCCCTATTTATTATTTCACAATAAGGTTGGGAGGAATAGACAATATCATACATTTAACAGCACTTAGAAAAATTTAGAAGAAAATCATGGTATGGGAGAAAAAAGGTATGATGACCATGGGCCTCCATCAGGGGAAGCAATTTGATACTAAGTGTCAGCAGTGGTGTAGGGGGAAGATGTCCAGGCTCTCCTCATGGAGGAGCTCACACTTATAAAAAAAAATACCCAATAACCCCAAAGTCCTGTAAACGCCCAGCCTTGAGAGGCAAAGATTTAAAAGTGAAAGAAACAATACTCCTTGCCCTTAAGAAAAGGTTCACACCTATAAAGCAGCTTATAAAGGGCCCAATGGTGTTTTACAGAATATTAGTCAAAGGATATTTGTTGAGCACCTACTATGCACCAGGCACTGTTCTAGAATCTGAGGATAAGAGGTGGGCATGCAGAATCCTATCCAAAGAGCTACCCATGAGTGAACGGTGTTTTACAGAATATTAGTCAGTCAAAGGATATTTGTTGAGCACCTACTATGCGCCAGGCACTGTTCTAGAATCTGAGGATAAGAGGTGGACATGCAGAATCCTATCCAAAGAGCTACCCATGAGTGAAGAAATGAATAAACAAGCAGAGAATAAATAAATAGGAAGATTTCAGACCCTGATAAATGCAGTAAGGAAAATAGAACAGGGTAACAGGAGGAAGAGTAGCTAGTGGGGCTGGGACTACTTTAGTAGAATGATCTTGGGAAGTCCAGAAGGTGATGACCTGAGAACCGAGGCCTGAATGTTGAGGGGGGGAGAATGTACCAAGTGGATGAAATAGCAGGTGGAGAGCCTGGGGGAGGGTCCCGAAAAGGGCCGTGTGTCGTGAGCATAGTAAACAAGGAGACAAGCAGGAACAGAGGCCATTGGGGAGATGGCTGGGGCCCGACAAGGGCCGTAGTTGAGAAGGCTAGTGTGGACTTCAGTCCAAGTGCAATGGAAATCCATTCAGGATTAGAAGCAGGGACATTATGTGATCTGAAAAGAGAAAGCGACCAAGCAAACATGGCAAAATATGAACAAGTGGTAAACAGGAGTGATGAGGACATTAGAGTTTGTTGTAGTCTTCCTGCAACTTTTCCTGCAACAGTCTTTGAAATTATTTCAGCATAAAAAGTGAATAAATAAAAAGACCATTCTGGCTCCTGGTGGCCCATGGACTGCAGGGGGTGGGGAGAAGGGGTTGAGTATGGCTGGTGTCCAGAGGGAGGAGGGAGACAGTGAGGAGGCTCCGGCAGGATCTAGGTGACTTGGACCAAGGGAAGGGGGAAAGAGGTCTTTTTCAGGATGTATTGATGGAGGCCTGGATTCGTTTTGTATTGTTGCCATAAGAAGTTGCCACAACCTTAGTGGTTATAAACAACATATATTTATCATCTTGTAGTTCTGTAGGTTAGAAACCCAACAGTTCTCCGGGCTGAAATCGATGTTGGCAGGGCTGTACTCCTTTCTGGAGGCCCTCGGGGGGAATCCATCTCCTGGCCTTTCCAGCTTCCAGAGCCCGCTCTCCAGGCCTCACACATAGCCCCCCACGTTACAGACCCGCAACAGGACGTCGAACCCCTCCCACCCTGTCACCTCTCCCGCAGACCACAGCCCCGAGAGGTCCCCACTTTTAAAGACGCGTGACCACATTGGGCTCACCTGGATGATCCAGGATAATGTCTCCATCTTAAGATCCTTCACCCTAATCACATCTGCAAAGTCCCTTTCCCATGTAGGGTTCTGGGGATTCGGATCAGGACATCTTTGGGTGCCACTATTCTGTCTACCCTGAGATAAAACCACTAAGACTTGCTGGTGAACTAGATGTGGGTGTGTGGGTGTGTGGGTGTGTGGGTGTGTGGGTGTGTGGGTGTGTGGGTGTGTGGGTGTGAGGGTGTGAGGGTGTGAGTGAATGGCAGAGGCATCCCTCAAGGCAGCAAGCTGCCAGGAGGAGCGAACTGGTGGGGTGGGGAGAATCAATAGTTCTGTTCAAGACATGCTGAGTCTGGAGTCAGTGCAACAGGAGTGATTGGGGTCAGCCCAGGCCAGAGCAACTGGGAGAGCCTCATGCTGGCGCCCAGGGCAAGGGAGCAAGCAAAGCAAAGACCCGGCTGAGAGTGGCCCTTGTGTGAGTCACAACATCCGCCTCCTCAGTGCAATAAACCAGTACCGAGCCCCTAATAGTCACCAGGCACTGTGGATACAAATACCTCCATAAATAAAAGAGGCTGCAGAAGGGAATGGAAGGCCAGATGGAGAAACGGCTGAACAGACAGTTTGGGGTCTGATGTACAAGGCCTTGTGTACTAGGCCATGGATGGTGGGCCTGCTGCAGGGACAATGAACAGCCACTGTAGGGTGTCAAGGTGAATGAAAAAACACAGGAAAAGGACACGAGAATACTTGGTGTATAACAGTCCATAAACGGGCCCCAAACTGGCCGAGTGTGAGCACATGCAGACAGTGTGGGGAAGCGGGGAGTGGGGGCACCTGTGCTGACTCAGGCCCCACTGGGGAAGTCCTGGCGGAGCCTGTCCCTCCCCTGCTGCTCCTGCTGCTCAGGTGCTTGCAGCTGAAGGGGTGCGCGCTGGGCATGGCGGGTGGGGGAGGTGTCGAAGGAGGGGAGAGGCATCTCTTCCTCTTTCAGAAGTGCCGCTCTTAAATCAAACAATTCAATCCAGGTGGAAGAGGGTTGGCAGCTGGGAGGGGAGAAGAAGTAGAAGCAGACGATAAAAAAAAAATCAATAACTCTTCCCCATAAAATAAATTGAGATTTGTGGAATTCACTTCCACTTGACATCAAAGATGCCGATTTGGTGAATTCGTTTAAGGCCAAATTGAAAACGTATCGTTTTAATCCGGGTCCCCAAGCTGCCCCAGGCTCCATGGCAAAGGCCCAAGGGGCTGGGTTTAAGGCAGCGAGGGATGCTTGTTTGGGGCCGATTGATCTCCATTGCTCTAGAGAAGCTGTGCTTAGGGTGGCCCACCCACCCCAAGGCCCCTCCAGCTGGGATGCCCCCAGGACCACTGGCGTGGTCACGTTTGGCCATGTGACTCTGAGAGGCAGATGCAAGTCTGGCCAGAGCCTTGGGCATCTGGTCTCATGCACACTTTGGACCTCACTGGGCCTTAGTGTTTCCATCTATAAGTGAGTGTGGCATAAAATAGAAGACAGAATCACGGAGTCCACAGCCCTACCTGAGTGTGTAAGGAGGGTGTGCGTGGCAGTATGGAGGGTGAGGACACAGAGCCACTCATGTTGAGGAACCAGACAACAACATGAATTCCTTGGCCCAGGCCCCGAAGAAAAGAGGACAGGTCTAGAGCATGCTGGGCAGGGGCCACGTGTTCAGATTCAGCCCTTTCCCTAGTAGATATCGCTCTGGGGCCTCCTCTGTGCAGTGCGGGAGTCTGCAGGCTGGCGTGTCAGCATGACATGGTCTCCAGTGGCGGAGGGATGGGTGAGGGTGGCTAGGACAACTCAGAGGTGGGCAGACAGTTCGGCCCATCACCAGGAGAGCTGGTTTCCAAGAACCTTGAATGAGCATGTCCAGGTGCAAATCCCAGCTGCATGACCTCAGGCAACTTATCCACTCCGTGACTGCTCCCTAATCTAGAAAATGAGAAATTGGTTGTTGCTGTTTTTTAAAGTCTTATCACAGAGGATGGCCAGGAGCCTCACCTGAAAAGGGGTAAAGCGTTCACCAGGATGCTTGGCAGATGGTTGGCACTCAGTAAATGTCACCATTCTGGTTATTACCCTGACCAGCTGGGGGGCCTTGAACAAGCTGTTGAACCTTAGTCTCAGTGTCCTGCTCTATACCGTGAAGGGGTAGAGGCAAATTTGTGAACATCGTCACCCCACAGATGAGCAAGGGCTGCTCACCAGAGGGCTGCTAGTCTCAGCAGCTCACCAGCCCTCAACCTCCCAAACCTTGTCCGGAGTCATGTGGGCACTGGAAGGGCCCCGAGGGGATCAGCACCGAGAGAGGCCCAGGAGGGTTAGCACGAGCTACAGCAACACCAAATCCATGGCCACATCCACCCAGAGCCAACCCGGCTGGCTGGGCCCAGGCTTTGGGCTTTGGGGCCCAAGCTTGATTTGACCTCCTCAAATTGAATGTTCACTTTAGCCTAGATTTGCAAAAGCAATTTGTTAATGCTCCTGTGCAGGGGCTGTTTTCTCTAGGGTTTTAAAGAAAAAAACTAATTTCAATGTAAAATTCACAGCACCAAATTGAAATGTATTCTGAGCCAAGTGAGCAGTTCAGAATTTCCAGGTCCCAGCGATCAGCACACATCACATTGTAATTACACCTTTCTCTGCGCGTCAGCTGCAGGCCTGGCGAGGAAAATAGAAGATAATGCTGACCCTTTTGAGAAGAGAAAGGACTTTTGTGCCCATTCCCTTTCAGAGAGAGCTCTCCCGAGATGATAGGAGAGGAACACCTGAATCAATCTATCGAGGGAACAAAACCATTCGTGGCTTCAGCCTCCTTAGCCAGATTGGTTCCACTCAACAGTTTTTGGAGCTTAACTCTTATTTCTTAAATGCACTGGAGAGGGAAAAAATAAAGCATTTTCTTTCTAGCACATCTTGGTTCAGTTTCCTCTAAGATGATCCCCAGCATCTCCCTCCTCAACACATACACCACACATACACATACATACACATGTACATGTCATACAGTACACACACTACACATATATATGCCACATACGTACACATATGCACACCACATGTGGACACACATACACACATCACAAACGTGAATGCACAACATACATGCTCACACATGCACATACATTCATACTTATACTTACTACACATACTATACCCACCACACTTCATAACCTCAATCACACACACACACACACACACACACACATGTTTAAACAAAAATATCAGAAGACCTTTAACTGGATTATAGTTCCAGAAATAGAGAAATTTGGATAAAGCCTGGCTAAACTCTACTAGAGAATTCTTATTAATTTTCTTAGGCATGATGATGGTATCATGATTAAGTAGGAGAATGTCTTTGTTTTTAAGAGATACGGGCCCAAGTATTTAGCGACAAAATGTCAAAATGTCTGGAACTTGCTTTCAAATGGAGAGAGAGAATATAGCAACTGGGTAACAATCATTGATTTGTGTGCAGGACAGACAGATATTCATTGCACTACTCTTTAACATTTTGCATATTTGAAAATTTTCCTAATTAAAAAATTAAAGAAATAAGGATTAGGAAAAAATTCCAAATTGCATCCAGTTGGCAGTTTCTTTAAAATCTGCACTTTCTACCCCGTTCTGCCATCTGTGTATGTAGGCTGGTGGGTAAGGACTTCACACTGTGATAACCCCGGCGCAGACCTGGCTTTGCAAGCAGGCACTAGGGGTTTTGTAGTTCCTGGGAAGGGAGAGGATCTGAACAGCTAGGAAAGAAGAACAGGGAAGGCTTTCCTAGGGCTGGTGAAAATGTGCAACTCTCTTACCTTAATCTTGGTTAACAAGTCTTTATTCTCTTCCAGTAAATTTTAATGTAGGTGTCATAGCCTCAATCACCCAAACTACTGAGCATCGCCAATTAATATTAGTAGATTAGACCTGCAGAGTGTGAATTCAAGTTTAAAGGTTTTAAGAAAATGCCCCAAATAAAATACAGTGGGGCCTTGACTTATGAGTGTCCTGACTAACGAGTTTTTTGAGATACCAGCTGTCTCTCGGCCGATTTTTTGCATTGAGTTGACAGAGTAATTTGAGTTAACGAGCTCCTTAACGAGCTCGGTCTCGGAACGAATTAAACTCGTAAGTCAAGGCCCCACTGTAGTATAATATCAAGTCTTTGCTTTCACCCACACACCCTTCCCCCTGGAGAACCACTGGCCTAAAGCCCCACGTGGTCACAGCAGAGACCAGACAAAGGCAACAAACCATGGTGCTGGCCTTAGGCAACTGCTTCAGCCTTTGCCTCAATTGCCTACTTGGCTAACTGATGATTATGAACAGTGAAACGCCATATTGTGCTGGCTTTCTTTTTACCTTTGGGCCCAAGGTTAATTGTGTGTGTGTTGGGGGTGGGGGGTGTTTCAAATGCCCTTTGGTAATTGAGAGGTGCACATGGTGTCTGCAGCCCTTAACTAAATGAACCAAATGTTAGGACTGGGGACAAAAGTTCACAGCAGCCTCACAGTCACAGAGCCCAGTGTCTCCAGCCAGTTCATGAATTTATAGAAGGCCTCCTTTAGGCAGGAAATATGATTGTGCATAACTAGGAAACAGGAAAAGACAGCAACACCTGGGACCAAGAACTCAGAGAGATGTGCAACCTGCAAGGCAAAGAGGCCCAGGTGGCCACAGGTTCTCTGAGCGGATCACTGTCCTGGACACGGGCACAGAGCTATGTGGGGTCCCAGCCTCTCCTCCTTCAATCCATCCTGCCAGTGGGAAGACCCTCCAAAAATACTTCACCATATCACTCCCTTTAGTTCATCCAATCCTCAGAAATTGATTGGACATCTGCTATTATATACATCAAGCCCCCATTTGCTTTGGGGCTGCAAAGATGAAAAGACAGTGGTTTCCCCTTCTGGAGCCCTAGTTGAGGGGGGGAGATGAGGCATGGCAGATAGAGCAGAACTGTATGCTGTACTGTAATCATCAGAGCACATCTTTAAGGCATCGTAATGCACGCACCCATACAAAGTACTAGAACAGAGGCCGCACATGTGCCAGGAAAGAATAAGCTTCACTGTGCCTCAGTTTCCACATCTGCAAAATGGAGATGATAAAAAAAAAAAACCCTGCCTCAAAGGGCTATAGTGAGGACTAAATGAATTAATACATGTAACATGCTTTGAGTAGTGCCTGGCACATAGAAAGCACTATAGAAATGTTTGCTGCCGTCATCATCACATCCAGCTAAGATAAGGAGTAGCATGGGGTTTATGATTAAGTGGGGAATAGACAGCTGGCGCCTGAAAGAGTGTTTAGACTCCCTAGCCCCGCCTCCAAGGTCCCAATCTCACATTGGCCCTAACAGCTCAGGAAGGTGCGTCCCTCCTTGGGTTAGGACACTGTGCTGCTGCCTGACCTCTCCAGCTCCCCCTCCCCTGCCCCAATATGGTTATTTAGGGTCCTACCTGTTGCTTTCTTGGAACAAACTTAGGGAGTCTACTCAGTGAAGAAATGTTCTCCAAGAGTCTTTGTGAGTAGGAGGCCCGATTCTGATGGATTTACTCTAACTGTGGTCATTGGGCTTCGTGAAGTCAGAGGCCTGGGCTGTGCGTGGTCCTTCCTCCTTCCCTCTTTAACATGGTGCCATAGCTCTCGAGCACACGAGAAACCCTGAGCGACATGGAGGGAACCCTCGGCAACAGCACAGTCAGGTCCTGTTTCAAAGTGACTCGTGATTATATTTAGAGGACAAGATGTTGCAATGGGCCCAGATGGGCCCTGCTACAGCATGTTAGACATGAGCCTGTCTCGTAGAAGTTAAATGTAGTCAAATATATGTCCGTGTGTCCACCATAAGATGTTGCAATGGGCCCAGATGCACTCCCTGCTACAGCATGTTAGACATGAGCCTGACTCGTAGGAGTTAAATGTAGTCAAATATATGTCCGTGTGTCCACCACTGCACGAGAGCAGCTGGCATATGTCTGTCACCTGCACAGGACTGTGCGCCAACTGCTTTTGGTCATCTTAATCTGGATGGCGCCCAGAGCCGGGCTCAGTACCCAGACCTCAGGAGAGTTTGTATGCAGGCAGGCAGGCAGGCAGGCTTGCTTAGGTCCCAGGCAGCCCAAACCACCTCCAGCCCCTTCCTCCTCAACCTGAGACCCTGGAGAACAAGAGACTACACTCTTTCTCCTTCTCCCCATCTGGAAGTTAGAGGGAAAACAACAAACTATCAATGCCTTCCATCAGGCCCAGCCCCGAGCAAAACCACAACCAAGCCACAAACCTGGTCTTCACTTCTTTCCCACTTCCCTTCCCAGGGTCATCCTCCTCCCCTACCCATCCCCTGCCCCTATCACGGGCCCCAGTGCCACCTCCTGAGACCTTGCTGTACACTGGTGGATACTAGCGCAGTGGTCTGCCTCCGCCGCATGCTGAAAGCACACAGCAGGCCTTGATGAGCCCTTGGATGAAGAGCAGGCTCACAACTTGAGGGGTTCAAGCTTTGCTGACATCTTTCATGTCCCCCTCGCTAGGGGTCCACAGACATCCCCACACGATACGCAGCATTGGCTGTGCTCGCTACCGAGCTGGGTTTTCTTCTTCTGACAGTGCAATATTGCATATAATAACAATTACCAATGACCTCCACTGGGTTGTCCGATCTCATTATTGCCAATGCATTTGGTACCTGCCACTGCCAATTTGCCTCAGCTGAGGTTTTATTCAGCGGGATATGATAGAGCTGTACAGCAATCTTTTTCCATTTAAATAGTTTAATTGAGGAAAGCTATCAGATGTTTCCAAATTTAATGTATACAACAATTTGCTTTTTCCTATCTCTTTTCAGAGTTGAGTTGGAAGAAAATGACATCTGATTCTTATAGAAGGAAAGCAATTACATTTTGGCGTCTGCCTTCCCCGGCTTGCATATGTTTTTAAACATAAAAAGAAATTCTTAATATGTAATTGTCAGGTAATAAAAAGGGAAAAAATATTTTACTTTGCGTTTATGAAGTAATTTTTCAAAAGCATAAGGGAATTACATGTTAATGTTTTATGTTTATGACTACACTCTAATACTGCACTATTTCTTCAAGTTTGGGGCTCTTCCCTCCCTCCCGCTTTCCGAAGATGAGAGCTGAGATGATCAGGCCTAGCTCAAGCCCCACCTCCCTGCCAGAAATATGGTTGTGTGCCCAGACTTTCCTTTTCTGAGCTCCCTCCTCAGAAGTCCCACTGGCTGCACCATCATCTGACTCTTGTTTTCTCCATTGAATTATCACAAAGTGACACCAAATAGTCTCCCTATCTAGATTGCCAGCTGCCTGAGAGTAGAGAGAATTCCTTTTGGCATTTCGTGTCCTCCATGCGTGATGTCCAGTAAAAGGCTCAGCTCCAAATAGTCGGTGCTCAACAAACACTTGAACAAATTTATTCACCGAATGGCCAAATAACTAGTCATGAAATAATGAGAGTGATGTTATTCTAGCACACCACGCATGGTACAGGGATTCACTGAATGGCCTGGACAGATGGAGGGGCAGGCTGATGGATGGGTAATAGACTCCACACAACTCATCTGAGATTCCTCTGACATTTTGCCCAATGAAATTAGACTTAACAGTTCCCCAATTTCCTTTTTAGAGGTCTATTTGCACCAGACAGACTAAGATCACAGGTCTCAGAATTTTCCAGAAAGTACCCACTCGCTACTGACAGAGTCGTAGGGAACCAGAAAAGCCTGGGTCTTACTACCTCCGTTTTTCACAGGAGAAATTGGTGGCTTTATAGTTTTTAATGAGATTTTAGGATTACAAACTTCAACTCAGCAGTGCCCAGGAATTCTATTTCTCTTTAAGTACCCTTACCCACTCTTGTAGATGACTCTCCTCTCTCCTCAAATATCCTGTATCACTTCTCAGTTGATGAACTAACCTCACTCATACTTCAGTGAGAAAAGAGAAACAGGTGATGGGAACTCCCTCCTCTTCCTCCAGCAAACCCTCAGTCTGACCTGCATTGTGCCATCTCTCTTTCCTCCATTGCATCTTAGTGAAGACCTGCCCTTTCCCATTAAAGCTGACCCCCTACTTGTGTGCTGGATAGCTGTAATCATCATGTTGTATGTTACATCCCAATTGGTGATGGGCATTTTTTTGGTTTTTGTTTTGGACTATTACAAGTTTCTGCTACAAACATTCTTGTACATGACTTTTATTGCACTTGGGCCCACATTTCTGTTAAGTGAACATCTAGGAATAGAATTGCTCCAACATCATATATATGCAACTTTACCAGATAGATTTGCAAAGTGATTGTATCAATTCATATACTAATCAACCATGTTTTGACACTCCCTTTGTTCCACCCCCTGCCAACATTTTCATTTTATTATTATTTTTTTTAATATATT
>NW_005357931.1:390075-421804 GCF_000412655.1 Myotis brandtii
AGAAACATCGATGAGAGAGAAACATCGATCAGCTGCCTCCTGCACACTCCCCACTGGGGATGTGGCCCGCAACCAGGTACATGCCCTTGACTGGAATCGAACCTGGGACCCTTCAGTCCGCAGGCCAACGCTCTATCCACTGAGCCAAACCAGTTAGGGCAACATTTTCATTTTAGCCATTCAACACGTATGTTTATCTCATGATGAAGTTTCTTGGTGATTGGTAAGGTTGAATACCTCTTCATATATTTATTGACCATTTCTATATCCTCTTGTCAGATACCCATTCAAGTCTCTTGCCATTTTTCAGTTGGGTTGTTGGTCTTCGCTGACCGATTTGTAGGAGTTCTTTGTGCATTTGGTTTTTAGTTCTTTGATATTTTTTATACATTGCAAATCTCTTCTCCCACTTTATGGCTTGCTTGTCCTCTTAATGCTTTCTTTTGATAAACTGAAGTTCTTTAATTTTAATGTAATACCATGTAACAACTTTGGTTATGATTAGTGGGATTTATGTCAGGTTTAAGAAATCTTTCCCTATCTCAAGGTCAAGAAAAAAGTCTCTTATTTTCTTCTAGAAACTTTATTGATTTACCTTCCATATTGACAGCCATGATCCACTGGGAGTTCACTTTTGTGTATAGTTTGAGGTAGGAGTCAAGCTTCATTTTTTTCTTCACTTAGATATCCAATAGACTTACTATCATTTATTAAAAACTTTTTCCCCAGTGCTCCGCAGTTAGCCTTTGTCATAAATAAAGTTCTCATTTGTGTGTGTTCCTGTTGCTGGACACTCTATTCAACTCCATTGGGCTATTCATCTTTCTTTGCATGGGCGCTATAGTGGCTTAGTTTCTCCTGAAGCCCTAATATTTGATAGTTCAAAACACCCCTTTTCCCCTCCTTCCTCATCTTTATTTTTTTGGTTGAGATCTGTTGGTTGTTTTGCCTTTTACATTTTTATATAAATTTTAGAATCACCTTGTCAATTTACACACAACATAAAAATGCATGTATGCATGTGGACATGCAAACACACACACAAATCTGCTGGGATTTTTACTGAGATTGTATTGAATGTTCAGATTAATTTGGGGAAAATTGGCATTTCCATTATATCCAATCCATGAATGCATCATACATATTTAATGAATATTCTTTCATAATTCTCTCTCCATATACAGGTTTATACATACACAAGCACACACATGTTACATAAATTGGATCACATAATTCATTTTTATTTTATCAGGGTCAACATTCCTTTATATATTTTTTTCTGATCTCTCTGATTCCCTGCACATGTACACCAAATCTCCCCCTCACCCCCATTCCTCTTCCATGTTTAATACTATCAACCTCTTTTCAGTATTCACATAATACTCTTTATGCTCATACAGTCATTTACATACATAAATATAGGTATGTACTTTATAGGGGTCATAATTACAAAAATGGATTCTATTATATACCATTTTCTGTTTGCTTTTTTCACTTAAAAATATATTATGATAATAATCCCTGCAAGTCTACAAGAAATGATATCCAATGCAATCTTTTTCAAAGACCTGTGCAATATTCCATAGAATAAATGTCCCACAATTCAACTACTCCTCTTTTTATAGACATTAATTTTTTAAAGGAATAAATGTCCCACAATTCAATCAACTACTCCTCTTTTTATAGACATTAATTTTTTAAATATATTTTTATTGACTTCAGAGAGGAAGGGAGAGGGAAACATCAATGATGAGAGAGAATTATTGATTGGTTGCCTCCTGCACGCCCCCTACTAGGGATTGAGCCTGCAACCCAGGCATGTTCCCTTGACTGGAATCAAACCTGGGACCCTTCAGTCTGTGCAGGCCGACACTCTATCCACTGAGCCAAACTAGCTAGGCCTGGACATTAATTTTGTTTTCAAATCTGTGTAGTTGTAAACAATGCTGATGTGAACATCTTTGACCTTGAACGAGTATCTCTTCTTACTGGAATTTTCTTTTTAAAGGACAGATTCCCAGAGTGGTTTGCTAGATTGAGGGGTGTATGTGTCTTACATTTAAAAAAGCATTACCCAATTGTTTCTAAAATCATATACTGACTCACATTGCCTCTAATCATACATAAGAGGATCCTTTCCCCCAACATTTCTACCCATGGTAGGAGTTACCTCCCTTTTTAATTTTTATTAGTCTTGTAGTAGAAATGAATCCTATTGTTACTTTCATTTGTATTTGTCTGACTCCTAGAGAAGTTAAAGATCTTTTCACATGTTTATTGACATTTGAATTTGATCTTTTCTGAACTGCTTCTTCATATCCTTTGCCCATTTTCCTATTTGTTCTTACTCATTTGTTAGAAAATTTTGGTGTAATTTAGATATTAACATTTTATCAGTCATCTGCATTGAAAATTTTCTCAATCTATTAGTTTGCTTTGTTTATGACATCTTTCACCATACTAATGTGACATTAATTTTTATATAACCAAATATGCCTCTATCTTTTTAAAAAATAGTTCCTAAATTTCCTCACTTGGTTAACAATTTTTTTTTCTGCCCCATGCTACTCTCTCCTTCAACCATGGTCCTTGGTATGGATATATAGATATATACATATCCCCTGAATTTTCTTATAATAAGCTTATGCTTTTATTATTACTTTAAGCCTTTAATCCAGGTGGGATTTTTTTAGTATGTTGTGAGGCAGGGAATTCACTATATTTTCCTTCTAGGAAGATTATCAGCAACATTTATTAAATAGATTACCTTTTTTTTTTCCCACTGGGATCTATTTCTGGGTTTTCCATTCTATTCCTATGTCAATCACATTTCTTATACCAGTATATAATGTTTTTATATCTGGTAAGAAATCAAGTTTTCTTTCCCCAACTATTCTTTTAAATTTTTTCTTGGCCTTTCTCATAAATTTGTTATATTAATTTTTAGATAACTTAATGTGAGAAAAATCAATTTAAATTCTAATTAGAATTCCATTTCATTTATGCAGTAATCTTGAGGAGAATTGAAATTGTAATGCTACCAAGTCTTCGGGTACGGAAGATGGTATGTTTTCCATTTGTATAAATATTGTTTTATTTCTTTCAAAAGTATACCAATGTCTCCCTATAGATTTAACTCTTTACTTGAATTTCTTCTGTGTTGCCTTTAGCATCTAGGAGTCAGGCTCAGCCAAGTACCATAGACGGAAGTTGCCGACTAAGACAGTAGACGTTAATTAAACCACCAATCTGTAAAATAAAAACAAGCCCACTGGCAAATTTTTAAGGACAGTATACGATACTGACTTTGAAGTCAAATAGATCTGGTTCAAATTGTGCTGACTAAGTGAACCCCAGTTACCTGATATTGTGAAGTTGCCATCATAATACCGACCTCGCTGGATTTAAGTAAGAAATAAGACATGATTTGCAGTTCCTATGACAATGTTGGCATGTAGTAAGTAGGTGGTCAATGAGTGCTTAGGGAAGGTGCTGTTTTTTTTCTTTCTTTAACTGCTTGATATTATAAAAGAGAAAAAAATATCCATGCATTGCATATAATTCACCTGGAAAAATAAAGGTGCTCTTTGGTCTTCTAACTGGGGCTCACAGTTGTACTCCCTTCCTATCCCATCTTCCCTCCCCCACCCCCCACAAACACTATCTTCTCCCTCCCTGCCCAGGCTCTCTCCCTCCACATTTGGAATCTGTGCCTCTTGGGGACTTGAATCAACAATGTTTCTCTCAACAGCAGTGTCCTGGGCTTGGCACTCTGGGATATTATTTGTGCAACATTTTGCTGTTTTTGCTATCTCATTATTGTCCCCCCACTTTTTTTTCTTTTGAGGAAGAAACTAAGACCCAGGAAGGTAACAGCAGTGGTTTCCAATTCTAAAATACCTGAAATCCTTTTTAAAAAATCAACACAACTTTTTAGTATAATTATAAAGAGGAAAAAAAATAAAAGTAATTTATAATCAAATAACATGCATTCCTGTATGTAAATTCAGGCAAATTCAGAGTAGCGGACAGTGAGTCTTGTACCTACTCATCCTATATAATAAAACCCTAATATGCAAATTGATCGCACTGCCGAACAACCCATTGCTATGACATGCACTGACCACCAGGGGGCAGATGCTCAATGCAGGAGCTGCCCCATGGTGGTCAGTGCACTCTCACAGGGGAAGCGCTGCTGAGCTAGAAGCCTAGCTTACGGGCTGGCGATTGCAGCAGCAGTGGTGGCGGGAACAAGGGTTCCTGGACTGCAAGGGGGCGCAGGCCAGGCTGAGGGACCCCCACCCCCCAGTGCACGAATTTGTTCACCAGGCCTCTAGTATATATACACATAGATACCTAGATAGATGGATATTTTGATACAGGTGTGTTATATCACCATTGTTCCAGTATTGTAATGTGCCTAAGTGGTAAACAGCTCTTGATGAGATGAACTGGAAAAAGAGTTCCGTTTCCCTTGATTTACGTGGTAGTCGTTTCTTGCAAACACCAGAGGACTTTATAACAGGGCAACAATACTTTGATTTATGTATGAAACAGAGTCTAGGCTCTCATCATTATAAGCAAGTTTTCATCTCTACGGACTGGTGGGTCTTGTGAAGCAAATGTGGGCTTTTCCCACACGTGACAGGATGCCCAGTGCCCCAGGCCTATCCCCCCAAATTTGCAGGGCACCCCAATTGTAGGGCTATTCTAGAACCCTCACAAAAGCCCTCTAGGGGGCAGTCCCAGCCCCACCGAGAACCTCGTGCCAGCTTGGGACCCAGCGGTGCGCCCTTCCGGACCAGGGCACCGGGCGGGGAAGATGGATGCGGTGGGCACGCAGCTCAGCTGCCCAGGCAGGATTCCCCCGGACCTCCGCGGCCCCTTTGTTGGCCCGGAGAGCAGCTAGCTGCCGGCTTACGGAGGAGGTCAGGGGAAAGTGATTTCAATTAGAGGGGGATCACCGAGGTCTCAAGCCAACACAGACAAGTTGTGTAACACGGGCGGCACGGAGGCCGGAGTCATTTATCCTCCTCGGAGCCAGTCAGCTCGGCTTTGCAAGAAGCCCCTTTGCTGCCCCCACCGCCCTCTCCCTTCCCTTTCTGGCTTTTGAACGAAAAGGGAAACAGAAAGATGGCCTGCTGCCGAATCTCTCTTCTCTGCAGGGAGAGTGGGGAGGCACTAAAGCAGGGCGGCAGCAGGAGCCTGCGGGAGGTGCCAGAGGTCAGCCCCTTGCCCCCAGGCCCGGAGGAAACGTGCGGGTCTTGGAGGGCTTCAGGGTTGGAAGCAGAAAGAGGGAAAGCAGGGAGAGGCAGGATGCATGCCTGGTCGCCTCCCCTTCATCCCTTTTCTTTCTATGGGAATCCTCCCGCACTCAGGGCCTGTCTCCAGGACACCTCCTCCTTGAAGTCGCCCGGGCCTTGACTTTTGGGTGTTCAGGGCCCATATTGTTCAGTCCAGAACATGGCACCCTATCACCCAATGCTGCTTCTTCTTCTTTTTTTAAAAAAATATATTTTTATTGATTTCAGAGAGGAAGGGAGAGGGAGAGAGAGATAGAAACATCAATGATGAGAGAGAATCATTGATCGGCTGCCTCCGGCACTCCCCCTACTGGAGATCGAGCCCGAAACCCGGGCATGTGCCTGTGACTGGAATCGAACCTGGGACCCCTCAGTCCACAGGCTGACGCTCTATCCACTGAGCCAAACCAGCTAGGGCCTGATGCTTCTTGAGGTTAATCTTTCTCCAGCCACTGTTTCGGCCCCGGTGCTAACTGGCTGGATGCTATCCTACTGCTTTCTGGGTTCATTTCTTTTCCAAGGTGCCAAAAAGAGACACCGGCAGACTTGGGTGTGTGCACAGCCGAGTGAGGAGGGCAGGAGGGCCCAGGAAGCAGGCGGCTGGGGAGCAGGTGGAAGGACTCAGGAGGCCGGTGCTGGATAGAATAGGGATGAGGGAGGGAGGCCAGCAGAGCTGTCGGTAAACCCTGGAAGGCTGTGCCTGGTGCTGGGACAGCAGCACTTCCATGAGGGACTGGCGTGCAGGCTGGTAACCCTCATCCAGCAGAGTGACTGGCCCAGGAAGGTAATAAAAATGGCAGCCATAACAGTCATATTGGTATCGGCACAGTGTTCAGCCCATCTAGTCCAAAATGGGCTGATGGATGGCCTCAGGAGGCTTTGCATTGTCAAAGTCTCTGCTTCTAAAATGCCCTTCACCCCACACAGAAGAGGTTTGGAGGGGCACACGAACCCTGACCCCCTGGGAAGGAAGAAAAGGCTCAACTTGGAAAATAACTAAATTTTATTTTATTTTTTAAAGGAGGATTCACAGAAGTGTGAAACACAGTCCTTGCCCTCTTGTGAATAAAATGCTACAAAATCCAAATAGGGTGGGCATGTACACGTGTGCGCGTGTGTGTATGTGTGTATGTGTGTGTGTGCGTGCGTGTGTGTGTGTGATGGCATCCCAGATGTCCTGGTCCAGAGGCCTAGGCTCTAGGCTGGCCCTGCTGCTAAAGTATATGACCTCAGCAAAGCCACTTAACCTCTGCCAAATGGAGCCTCTATATCTTTCCAACTCACCTCACCGGGGCATCGTGCGGATCAACAGAGATAATGGATGTGGAAATGCTGGGAAAGAAGGCAACCTGCTACAGACGCCAGGCAGAGTGAGTCCGGGCAGGGCTTCCCTCTGACAGGACAGGAGGCTGGCCCACTTCAGCCACCCTCACACCACTTCCATGTCCTCTCCTGCTCGTCAAGTTTCCACCCAGCTGTTTTAATTGTTTTAAAGTTATGTGTGCACCATAGAGAACTGTGGGTACTGGAGATCTAAACTCTGCCTGGGTATTTTTTTCTTTCACTCAGAATAAGCAGTAGACCATGGGGTGTGTGTGGTCTATACTTGTCCCTTTAGGAAACAGCCTTTAGGTTTGAGGTCATGGGGGGGGGGGCGTGTTCAGCATCTCCTTTGCCTCCGATGCACCCTTACATGCCACTCCTCTGCATGCCCCTCTCCTCAAAGCCACCAGGCAATACCCTTCCTCAATCTGGGCTTTCCGGCCTCTGCACCCCTGAAACAACCATGGCTGTCCAACCCCTGGCTGCCCAGCTCTGGAACTACCTCTCCCCTTCCCTCCTCTGCCCACTGCCCCCACTCAGAAAATACCCAGGTCCCATTCTATGGAAACTATCTTCTTTAAGGGGAAATGGCAATTATTTATACTTGGACAGAGTGAAGGTAACAGTTTAACATGTTACCCCTTCTGTGATTGTGAAACAGCTAATACAGAACGAAGGGATTTCAGTAGTGGAATTTGGATGTGATTATAGGTAAATCAGAGAATAGCACCCACAAGTCGCCAAACTCGGGAGAGCATAAAGCTGGCCCCAAACTGTTACCTGCCTATACTGTGCCCGTAAGAACTGAGCTATGGCTGGTTCTATTGAGGCTCCAGCCATACTCCTGGCTTCACTCTCAGTGAATGATACATTTGTATATTGTGTGTGCATCGGATACATGGGTAGGCAATAAAGATGGCATTGATGATTCTTAATATATAGAGATAAATGCTAGGGTCTTATCCACAGCTGCAAAGGTTCAGGAATCTGGAGAAGGGCTGTGACGTAAATTAAATAAACTAGACATGAAATATAAATTTGGAAGGCATGGGGGAGCCAGGGAAGGCTTAGCTCTAGTGACTAAGCTCTTCCAATCTCAGGACCCAAGGCTTTTTATTCACACATTTTGCCCTTTAGCAAAGCAGATATACATATCAAAGGTAAAGTTTGGTAAGCAGTAAAGGATTATCAGGTTGAGGGAACTGCCCTCAGCTGTCTGGCAGCAGGCAATAACATGCAGATCTTCAGCCCTGCTGAAGGTGTCCATCAGCCTTCTTTTTATATATATATATATATTTTATTGATTTTTTACAGAGAAGAAGGGAGAGGGAAAGAGAGTTAGAAACATCGATGAGAGAGAAACATCGACCAGCTGCCTCCTGCACACTCCCTACTGGGGATGTGCCCACAACCGAGGTACATGCCCTTGACCGGAATCAAACCTGGGACCCTTGAGTCCGCAAGCCGACTCTCTATCCACTGAGCCAAACCAGTTAGGGCTCCATCAGCCTTCTGACGAACTTCTCACATTTTATTATGCCCTGCTGGCGTTAGCCTCCAGCAGATAAAGGTATAATAGATACAGATATATCCCAAGGCCCAGAGTCATAAAGTAAGTTGGTTTGTGATACTCACATGTTTACAATAATGAAAGTCCAACTCTGCAGTTTCTATCCATAGTTCGAAAGGATACGTTTCCTATTCAAAAATCATCCTTTCATTTGTCCTCCTTCTCCAGAGCAAACAATTAACATTTCTTCTTCGTACAAGCATTAATAAGTGAAAATGTGTTTATATCTTAGATACTAGCATGAGCTCGGCAAAACCACGATGGGTTTGCACCTCTGATTCAGGGTAGAATATTTTTAAGTAATATGCTTTGTAGACAGAGGCATATATAGAAACTCAAATATAGTCCATTTCATACTCATCCGATTTTAAAAAAATTAAGTCTGATGAACACTAACTGTGATGAGTAGTATAAATTAGTATAACCACAGTCTAAAACTATGCATTCCCTAGAACCCAGTAATTCTACCTACACTCTCATACATGTGAGGAGGAGTGTCAGAGAGTGGTCACTGTGGCAGTGTAATTGCAGGAGAAAACTGAGTATTCATGTGACAGAATGTCGGGCTGCGGGTAAAAAGAACGCTGTTTCAAGATATATCCAATGACCACACATCCTGTAAGGATTAATCAAATACTACATTGCCCATAAACCCCGTCCTCCTAACCCACAGAAATTTCTCTTCTGAACTTCTATAGCACTGTCAGTAGCATGCATTTGAGTCCCAGGGTTTGGCACCTGATCATATTTGTTCCATGACGCTTTCTGTTGTTGGTGTCTATGAGTCTTGTCTCCTGGAGGTGCAAACATCAGAAGGGCGGGGCCCATGAGGGCTCCTCTGAGCAGGCAGGGCTCTGAGGACACTCCCTCTCAGGGCCTTTTCAAGTGGAAGGACACCTTTTAATGTAAAAATATTTCAAGAACTCCACTTGAGAGTAGAGCGTTCATCAACTGAGAAAATTCAGGCTGATCAAATCTCCTATAAATGTGATAAGGCTTAAATGCATTGGTTTATCGATCACAGCTACCCATAAGCATGTGAAAATGCTACCTTAGTGTGCAGGGACTTTTTTCCTTTCAGCTCCGGATAACGCTGGGTGACCAAATGCAACCCCAACCTGTTTGCAGCCAGTGCTCACACCCCTAACTCGGACACTCCATGGCTCCACCTGGTGCTCCGCCCTCCCCCGGGCTCCCCACCACATCCCCGTAGTATCTGCTATGGTCCAGCCTCACAGACCTGTCCCAATTACCTGTCCACAGTCCATACTTGACTTAGCTCCGGCTTCTACTCTGACCTGCTTCTCTGCAAATGTGGATCACCATTCTCCCTTCCCCAAGGCCCCATCTTCTCCACTTAAACCAGCTCAGAGGCCCCTCCCCGCCCCAACCTTCCCTGTTGCCATTCACTGGAACTAACATCTCCCTCCCATGGCCCATTACCTGAGCCCTGTTCTGGCACCCAAACTATCTCTCTCATCCTATAGTTTGGGGACATCATCTTACATTCCTTTGAGGATATGAACTCCTTAAAGACAGGTGGTTGGGAGGTTGTTGTTGGATAACCAGACAGCCTCAAGTTGCCTACAGTCCATGCCAACTGTGACTCATATAAAATCACACTCCGGGAAAGATGGAGAGTCACATTCCAGTGACCCCTTCAGGGCAGAAATGGGCCCTGAGCACAATGCCAGGCTGCACAGCCCTGTTCGTCACACCAAGAAAATCCGAACCTGTGCCTTCCACCCCTGACGGCTGGGCCCACAGTGTTAGAGGCTGGTAGACTAATCTTACAGCTGTCTCTGATTTTATATCAGCGCCCCTGTCTCCCATCCACTCCCAGGGGGCTAGGAGCTATTCTTTCCTGCTGAACCCATAACTGTGCCTCCAAACCTTCAGACTGCTAGGGTCCTTGGACAGAGTTTGGCTCACTCTCCCATTCTCCCATAACCTTAACCCCAGAGCTGGGCCAGGAGTTCAGAGGCCTGGGCTCTCTCCTCCTTGGTCGTGCCATCTGTAAAATGGGCTGGTGGCACTTGCTCAAGCCCCTTCAGCTCTCAAGTTCCCTAGATCCCTTTTCATTCTGGATGGCAATTAAAAAAAAAAAAAGGCCATTAATGGTGACTCTGATCTGCAATTCCAAAATGGTTTTAGTGCTATGACTGTGGATTATAAGCAAAATTTTCAATTGGCTGCTGTGTGATTTTTTCTATTTAAAGGGGGATAGAAGGGCTTGTGGTGGTGCCACCTCCAGATCTCTAGTTCTGACTTACTGAGAAGCGCCTGGGCCTCCCCATCTAACTTCCACCCACCCACCTTGCTATTGAAGAGGCATCTGACCATGGAAGGTGCATTTTAATCCGACCAGGGAGCAGCAGCTCTCCTTGTCCCGACTTCACAAACAGGCTCCTTCCCCTGGCGGCAGAGGACTGGCTAGTCTGGGCTCTGCTGCCCGAGGACATTTACTGCCAGGAGCGCCTGGCCCTGGCCGAGGCTGGGCTGCAGCCTGGGGTGGGCGGCCGGGAGGGGGTCTCGGCTCTGCAAAGCTGTCCAGAACATTAAGCCTTTGCACTCCCACCCCCCACGAGATTGCTGATCAAAAAAGGGAGGCAAACAAAGGCGGGTGAATGGGAATCAAATTGAGTTGGGGCAGCAGACAGATGGGGCCTGCCAGCCGCCCACAACCCATCCTATTCATTAAAAACACACACAGAGAGATAATCCGCCTCCTCCCTGAGGCTTTGCCAGAGGTGGGAGGTACCGGATGGGGGTGGGGGGCAGAGCCTGGGGGCCCAGATGTTTCCAAACCATAGGATCCCAGCCCGCCAGCTTGGTAACCCTCGGCCTCCAGGTTAATTGTCTCGCCTGTGCTTGGGACTTCTGTATTGTACCTCAGGTTTTCCTAAAGCAGGCATCCCTGTGCAGAAAGGCTGAGATGCTGGGAAGGGAGGAGTGGAGGTGGCAACACTGGAAGGTTGCCCAGCTACTAGGTGATCTGTGCAGGTGCAGGGAGCAGAGAGGAAGGCATGGGGAGTTGGGTCTGTCCTCTGAATGCCTGGAATTATTCCTACTGAAGCCCCCTTCCTGGGGAGATGCATGGTCAGTATTAAGTTAAAAAGGAGCAGGCCTGATAGGACTTGCCCCAGATTCTCCTCCCTGCCCCCTGCTCCTGGAAAAGAGCCACATGTAACTATTGACACGTGTGTGTGTGTGTGTGTGCCTCCTTACATGCAAAATAAGATGTCGAGAGCTTTCCAGTTACAGAGAACATTCCTCCATCCTCTCATTTAATTTGAGCAACAAACATGGAAGATGCATAGGGCTTGGTGAGCAGTCCCAGGTTATGCAATTTAAGTGACTTCTTAAAGTCACATGGTTACTAGATTACGGACTCCTGGCAAAGCACTGTCGTATATGCAAATGCACTCATGCATGTACCATACATATGAGCACATGTGCCAATGCTTACTCATGCCTCTGCATACCTACTGATGGGCACTGGGCTATATATGCAGCCATGTAGGTGCATGCAGAGAGAATCCTTCCCATTTGTGAAGCCTCTTGCTGCTAATACCCCCCTCTACCTACATCTCTTTTTGTATCAACTCTCCCAGATTCCCAGCAGCCCCAGGCAGTCACTGACCTTTGCTTTGGGCCTATGTTCCATCCTTCAAGGGGCCAAACCAAATGAACCCAGAGATACTATATTAATCCCCATAATATTTCTCAGAATCAGATTACAAATTTGTTCTTTGAAAGTTGTCGGCCAAGCAGAAGAAGTCTACCCTGCTAATGGGGAGGAGGGATCAAGAGAGCAGCCTGAGAAATCAGGTGTCAAGCTGACCTTTTGGAAAGAGCCAAGTACTCATTCTTACTATTGATTCCTTTCAAGGAAGACAGTAGACACTTTATCTCCCAGCTGTTGAGCTAAGAGCAGGACCAGCAACATGTGGAAGCAAAGACAACAGTTTTCTATGCCACTAGAATACACAGGCAAAGGGCCCTATTGACCTATATCTTTTAAATATTTGCCATAAGCCTTGCAATTCCACCATTAGAGATGTATTTTTTTTAGGGTAAGTGTTGCCCTCCACAATCTCCAGAAATAAAAATTCTTGCTTCAATATACCCAGGATATACATTGGGTCTCTTATAGAGTAGTTCTCAACCCTAGTTGTTACATGTTTGAAATAGAGATTTCCAAACTACTCCCAGAGATCATTATTCATTCATTTATTCATTCATTCAACAAATATTCATTAAGCACCTACCTTCCATGTGTCAGATGCTAATCTAGACACTAGGGATATGGCAATGAATTAAATGGACAACATTCCTGCCTGCTGGGAGTTTATATTCTAATAATGAGGGTGTAGGCAATAAGTGAACAGATAAACACAAGAATGTCAGATAATGGCAAGTACTAGGCAGAGACTTAGAATGATGTCAAGGTAATTTCACTTTGATGGGCAAAGAACATGACGCTAAAGCAAAAGTCTACTAAGTGCCAAAGTCTAGGGGAAGAGCGTTACAAGCAAGGTAATGGGCGAGAATCTGGAGTGATTTCTCCAGCTGGGAATATAGCTTCAGTTGCTGTTGACATGGAGTGGGTTTTTTAAGCCATTGGACTGGATGAGACACTTAGAAAGTATAGATAGAGAACAAGGACGGAGTTCTGAGACACCCAACCTTTAAAGTTAAAGAAAAGAGGGTGATAAATTACCAATAAAATGAATGTCCAGGTCAGACAGCAGAAAAACCTGTGATATTCGAGAAGCCGAGGGAAGGATATTTCAAGAAGGATGTGATTAACTATACCACATGCCATGAGGAGTCAGGAAAGATAAGAACAGAGAAATGACTTTGGATTTGACACCATGGAAGTAATTGGTGACTCTGATAAGAATAGTCTCAGTGGCATGGTGGGGATGGGAACCCAGCTGGGGCAGAAGAGAATACGAGAGGAGGAGATGGAGACAGCAACTTGAACGAGTCCTACAAATAGTTTTCATGTGAAGGAGAGGAAGGCAGGTAGTAGCTATAATGAAGCGGGGTCAACAGAGGATTTGGGATCCTTTATTTTAAGATAAGTAGCAAAGGCAACCCCTAGAGTTGGAGACCCATGTAACTCTAGAGCTGTGAGGTATTGTCTGTGCTGAACACTCACTTCAAAAGTGAGAGATTGAGGTCCAGAGATGCGAAGTCACTGCTTGGTGGCACAGACTTGTCTGCAGCAGGACTGGGCTGAAGGATTCCTGATCCTGGAATGGACCTTGTAGGGGGTAGACAGGCTCATGAGGATCTCAGATTAGCCACCAGGGAAGCCTGCTCCTCCTGAGTTAGTGCCCCACTCCTGCTTTCCTGTTCCCCGTAAGCCTGGCCCATTCTCAAGGGTCTTTGGTGAATTCCCTAACAGGACATGAGTGGACACCCCCCTCCCCTAGTTTAATCGCTTTGGTTCACACACTTGCAACTTTTGGGAGCCCTCCAGGGGGCTAAAATCAATGACTGACAACCTAGATCAGATAAAATGACTCCAGAGGAAAAGAGATAGGTGAGCTCACATTCTTCTCCTTCTTAAGTGACCTGCGTGTGCAGACGTGCCTTGTAGAGTCCTACTGTCCTGGAACCATGTATGACCACATGGTAAGAACCCTGGATGGGATTGAAAGGATCTGAGTTCTGGTCCTGGCTTTGTTGACACTTCACCGTGTGGCCTAAGGTTAGTCACTTTCTCTTTCTCAGCCTCAGTTTCCCCATTTGTATAAATAGAGGAGACCAGCCCAATAGTTTTCCCTGGTCCCTTCCAGATGGGTGGGAGGACACTTGCCATGTGGTCATACATGGTTCAAGGCCAGTGAGACCCACAAGCCATGTCTGTATATACATTCCCTCCTGCAAGTTCTCCAGGAAGGAATGCCCTCATCACAGTCCCCAAACCCAGCTAGCACGCACCATGTCTCTCAATGGGCCAGCTCCTCCATGGTGCCACCCCACTGCCCTCAGGAAGTCCCCCATTGCACCCTTGGGAGGTTGTTCAGGAAATGGATGTCCTAATGCTCTCCCCTGGGAGCCTTCTTTCCAGGCGTCTTCCTTTTTCTAAACGGAGCCCCACCTTGCCAGGGTTCACTTCCTGCTTTAGGAGCTCCCAGGGTACCAGTGAGACCCTGGCCTTCTCTCCAGGCCTCTTGACATTGTGAGCCAATGGTTTGGAGACCAAGACTCAGGTTGATACCTGCGTCATTTAATATCTCAAAAGTATGATCTGAAGCCAGTGGGCAGGCTCTTCTACTCTGTCAGAACCGGCAACAATTGTTATTTTACTTGTTCTTGCTTCAGCTTTTTTTACAGGGAGGGCAAAGGTCTTTTCCATTTCTCCTCCTAAAGCAAACCAAATCATACAATCAATTTGACTGGTGCAGGGCTGATCCAGAGCATTAAAGTGGGTATTTGTGGCTGATATGACGGGGGAATAAAGTGCTTGTGAAAACCAACTGATTAGTCCAGCGGTTGGGAATGAATCCACGTCCCTGTTCATCGATCTTTCCTAATCTTTGTCAATGCCTGTGTGCTCCACTCCCATGCCACTGCTGGCAGCAAAGGGCCCTGGGAATGGCAACAGGGTGAGCACGGGGGTCTCTGAGGTTGCTTCCCACTTAAAGAAACAGATCCAGTCAATCCATGGGTGCAGTAATCAAACCACCTTGGAGGAGAGCTTTAGGGGCTAGAAGGGGACACCCTGCTCCCCCAAAACACTTGCCAATCTGTTCCCTGAGAAAGACTACAAACCCAGAACTCTCATGTAATACAGGCCTTGGGCAACATAATGCTTTGGGCTGGAGTGCTTTGCAAGAGTCTGTAAAATTATTTTGCAACCTGGAAAAAAAATTGGCTCTAAAATAAGAAAACTTCAAAATTAATTAAACTTTAATCAAATGTTCTGCAAAGTATATGGTTTTGTCAACTATTCAACCACAACTCAACTCAGATAGTTAAAAATAAATGAGATTTCTTGTATTCATGTATAAATGAGTGCATTTGTAATGTTTGATATGATGTGGGATGGAGTCATCTCAAGCAAGAAGACATAAGAACGGCCCTGTGCTACAGAGGAAAGCAACCCCTGCAGTGTCACCTCACCGCCAGGACCCTCAGGTTGCTGGAGACAGGCCAAGGGGCAGATCAAGGAGCCTTGTGCAGCCCCCTGAGGACTGGCTGTAGGAGAACACACCAAAAACAAATTGCACCTATTTATGTATGACATATCCAACAGTCCATGTCACTGTATTTACACTTTGGGAAATAGCGCTTTCACTTACAAACTTCGTGATCAAGGAAAGAAAAAATGTATATCTAAATATCTATAATAATAAAAGCGTAATATGCTAATTAGACTGGATGACCTTCAGGACGAAGCTGGGGCTGCGAGGGCCAAGCTCCTTGCATGAATTTCGTGCATTGGGCCTCTAGTTTGTAATAACACAATCAGTAATGTGTGCCTATGAGTGGTACAAACACATAAGGCAGTTTGCTGTGGGCCACAAGGATTGGGAAATTAGGAGGGGAGCTAAAGCTAGTCTAAACCCACCAAACTAGGGTAGGCAACCAGTGGTGGCCTAGATGATGCCGACCTCATGACCTCCTTGTTGGTCCCAGGGCATCCGATGGCTAGAAAACTCTGGAGCTGATGCCAATTCGATCCTTCAGTCCCACAGGCTATCTGGGCCTGACATACACTTTCCCCCCGTTCTCCTTTAGCTCTTTTCCCAAGTCTTTCATTTTCTTTTTGTTTTTATTGTGATAATAATTCACATATCACAAAATTCACCCCCTTAGAGTATAGAAATCCTTGTTTTGCTGGCAAATTCACAACGCTGTGTTACCTTCAACACTATCTCATTCCAGAACATTTTCATCACTCATTTATTGGTTCTCATCATTGTTTGGTTTATTTCTTAGGATTGTCTAGATATAAGATTGTGTCCCCTGCAAATAGAGATAGTTGTAATTCTTCCTTTCCAATCTGATGACTTGTGTTTCTTTTTCTTGCCTAATTGCCCTGGCTAGACCCTCCAGCCTAATGTTAACTTGAAATGACAAGAGTGGATATTTGCATCTTGTTCCTGATCTTAGTGTGAAAGCTTTGTCTTTTACATTAAGTGTGATGTTCACTGTGGGCTTTTTTGTAGATGTCTTTTGTCAGGTTGAGGAAGTTCCACTCTATTCCTAGTTTGTTGAGGTGTGGTTTTTTGTTGTTTTGTGTGTTGTTTTTTTTTCATGAAAGGGTATTGGATTTTGTTGAGCGGATTTTCTGTACACTTGTCTAATGAGATGATCATGTGTTTTTGTCCTCTATTTTATTAAAATGGTATATGTGTTACCAAGATAGACTTACATATGTTGAACCAACCTTGTATTCCTGTGATACGTTCTACTTCTAAGTCTTTATTTTCTAAGTTAAACACATATAGTTCCTCTGCCACTTGTACCTGGTTTAAGACCTGGAGTCAGGCCAGGTGAAAAGCAGCACTCTGAAAAACTCCAGAGAGAGGTAGAGCCGTGGGAGTGCAGCCTCCTGGGTAGGGGAATTTCAAAATTTGCAAAAGATTTTCACATCATTTGCTTCTGCTCAGCAGCTATTTGAAGTAGAAATATTATACTTATTTAGACAAATGTGTCCCTGCTCATGGATTATCTCTGTCTAGTGACAACAGTAACAAATATAGTCATATACTTTCTTTTTCAAAGTTGTGTTAGAAATTTTGGGAAATGGAGAAAAGAAAAGAATCACCTGAAATCTTATTTTACCAGAACTATGGATAGCTTTTTTGGAGGTGAAGGCCAGGTTAGTTGAGGTGTAATTTACATACAGGGGAAAAAATGACCTTTGAGAACTCATTCTATCCGTTTTGACGAAAGCATACAGCCATGTAATTAACACCCTAATCAAGATAGAGAATAGTCCCACCACAAAAGTTCCCTTGTGTCCCTTCGTAATCGATCCCCTCCCTCCACATGAAACTGCTGGCAACCACGGATCTATTTTCTGTCCCTGTAATTTTTTATTTTTCCAAAATGTCATAATTACAATCATATAACATCTAGCCTTGTTTCTTCCACTTAGTATAATGCTTTTTGGATTCATCTATATTGCATCTATCAGTAGTTCATTTCTTTTTATTGCTGAGTAGTAGTCCACTGTATGGATACACCACCGTTTGTTTATTCGTGTACCCATGATGAGGAAAGCTGCTATATGCATTCACATACAGGCTTTGGGGTGGGTTCATTTTGTTGGATAAATACTCATGAATGGGATGTCTAGGTCATATGGAAGCTGTATGTTTAACCTGATGAGAAACTACCCAACTGCTTTCCAGGGTGGCTCTACATTTCATAGCTCCACCATCCCACCAGCAGCTTGTGTGACCCAGTTGCCTCCCAAACTTGCTGTTACTTGGTGTCGTCAGTTGTTTTGTTTTGCTTGGTCTTATTCCTTACAATAGGTCTACAGTGATATTTATCTTTTTTTTATATGTGCATGGAAATTATCATTTACTGGAAATTATAGTTTATATCCAATTTTGTATACTACTTTTTCATCTAATGGTAAAGAGAGCCTTGGTCCACATGGCTACCATTTGAAGACTGACTAATATTCTGTCAAGTGGATATGACACAAGCACCTCTTGGTGTGAATTGTTTTCAGTCTTTCTTGTTATAAGCCGCACTGCAATAAAGGCCTTTACACGTTAGCTTTTTCATCTTTTGGAGTACTTCCTCAGATTAGAGTCCCACAAGTGGGATTCCTGGGTCAAAGGGTAGACATATTTTTATAACTTTGGATTGCTTTCCTAAAGGGTTTTATCTATCTACAGGACTACCAGGAATGTACAAGAGAAAACACTTTTAGGGCACTGCTGTCAATATTAGGTATGTTCATTTAAGGAAAAGATTCATTTATGAATGAATGATTCTTTTTTAAAATTTACATTTATTTTGCCTCTAGTGAAGCTGAACATTTTTTTAAAATATTCTTGTTTACTCGTTGTATTTTCTACTCTATAAATTAGGTTTCTATTCTTAGCTTATTATTGGGACGTGGTATTTTATTATCCATTAATATGACCAATTTAAATAATAAAGATATTAACCTTTGTCAGAGTAGCTAGAAATATTTTCCCAATTGTTTGTTTGCCTCTTTTTTTCAACATACGGGAATGTTTTGTTTTTGTATATAGTCAAATCTGCCACTCTTTTCCTCTGAGAGTTTCTATATTGCTTCCAAGCTTAGAAAAATCATTTTCATACCTCTCTCCCGAGGCTTGATAAATGGTCAATTTAATTTTCATCTAGATTTTCTCAAGGTTTAAGAATATTTATCTCTGTAGGATATAGAGTTTATATTGATATCGAATGGGACATAAGCACCTAAAAAAGATATTTTCTAACATGCCTTACTGTAAGTAAACTGTTCTATGAAATCACTAAAGGATTGAACCTAAATTCATCTAAATGTGATGACACACTCCTTCTGTGTCCCACTGCGCCCATCCCAGGTGTCAGGCGTGCATTTTAAGAGGACTCAACAAACAATGCCTGGACGCCCGCCAAATGTTGACTCAGTGGAGGGGTGTGCAGGTCCTTGGCAGGGTGCTGGGGTGATTATACACCAGGGGGCTAAACAGGTCCCCATGCAGCATCGGGGCCATGGGTCCCATGCTACTTCCCGTCTCCCTGAGTCTCCGCTCCATTTGTCCACATTTCGAGAACCCCTGCCCCCTAGCTTGGATGATCTCTGGCCTGCATCTGCTTCTCGGGGAACAGGAGATGCCCCCATCTGCACCCGTCAGAACTCACACTGGGAACCCTGGAGCCCAGGATTTCCAACCTGTTCCTCTGACCCCCAGAGCGGCAGGGGCAGCCTCCCCGGCCTGTTTGGCCCCATGATAAGACTTTACCCAATTCATTTTTCTGATGATGTGAGAAGCAGATAACTCTCCTCCCTCATTAATCCAACAGAGGTAACCTTTCTCCTAATACTATACAATTTCATAATTGATTATGTCCTTTTTCTAGATATTGGTGAGTGGAATGACTTCTCTAAGTAGAAAAAAAAAGCCCATTTCTCAGACAGAGGCCTCCTGAGTGAAGAGGGCCTGGCCATTGCCCTGTTTTGAACAGGGAGAAGAAATAGTTCCATTTCTCACAGTTACGCTGGGCCTGAGCCATCCAGCAGAAAAGCCACTCGGGAGCCCCGGAGAGCGTGGGAGCTGAGAGAAAGCAGCTCACTGAGCCGAAGCCCCTCTCACTCAGGCTCAGATCAATATTAACAGGCGCAGGGCCTCTGGTCCATGGGCAGATGCCCACATCTCCTGCGGGAGGGGGAGACATGGGCCGCGGTGGCAGGGGTGGGGTGGCCAGACCCCTCCATCTGCGTGAGCCAGACCCTCCTCAGGGTCCATCAGCACAGCCGGCATTTAGTCAAAAACTCTCTCCAAAAGAAAGAGCGTTAAGGCAGAGAGCTTGAAGTGGATCCCGAGTAATTAAGTGTATAAATTAATTCTTCCCCTAAGAAATGTTCTTCTCCTATTATTAGATTTGGTTCTCAGAGGAGCTACAGCCAAGTAGTGGGTTTCCAATTGTGTGTGTGTGTGTGTGTGTGTGTGTGTGTGTGTGTGTGTGTGTGTACGTGCGCGCGCACGCACGCTAACACACATTCTGGGCTTTGCTGCCTGAAGCCTACAATTAAAATAAGTGACATGAATGTGTCTTTAAAAGAGAGATCTGTAGAAAACTAACGGATTGTCTGTCAGGGGAAGAAAGAAAGATGAAATATAGCTGCCTCAGTCCACTGAATGGATGAATAGGAAAGTACTTGTCCATCCACGTACCCACAGGGATAAAACCTGATGATAGCCTTCTCAACTGCTTAGCGTGTAATGCATGTGCTGTGGTGATGCCAGTAATGTGTTTTTTACTCCTTCCTATCTGGGAGGGATGAATCAAATATGAGGAGAGTTGGGACATGATTTTCAACCCATTGCTTTTGATTAAGTGCCCGAGCAGGCGGGTCCTGGGACTTGCAGTAATATTAATGGGGCATAAAGTGTTATAAAAGGGACGGGCCCTACTTTTGTCCAAATGCCATTATCCTGGAATCAGAGACCCTGGTGTAATATGTCCACGGTTAACCTTTTTTCTCTGACAGGAAATTTTCTCCATCCACTCACACCATCAATTATGCTGCATTTGGCCAGAGTGGTGAGTGATGACTTTATTTCAAACGAAAGAGGCACACATGCCAGGCTCCCGAATACCACCGAATGCTGCCCAAGGGGCAGGCCAGGAGGAAGATGGTATCAAGTCTGCTGGCCAGTAGGGTTTGGACAAACTGGTTATTTTGTTTTTAGGCTGGTTTTCCAATTTGCTGGCTCCTTTGCTTGCTTTGGGGGAAAAAGAGAGAGAGAGAGAGAGAGACTGAGTAACTGAAAACGATGATTATTAATATTTGGATCCAAAAAATAGTTAATTGAACAAGACCTTGGCTATCCAAAACCTGGGGAGCATGACTGGCAGAGAGAATCTCGCTTGCCCAGTACAACAGGAGGAATGCAACGAGATTCCTTTCAGGCTGAGCTCCCCAGGGGAAGGCTAATTTGGTCAGTGTCTCCAGGGAACCGGGCCTTCGGCTCTTGTCCCAGCTCTGTCCCAAGCTCGACGCTCCCCTCGATCTCCCCTGGCTGCCTCTGCACCACCCAAACTTTGTGATACATTTTTTTTCTGCAATCAGCAAGTTGCATATTGTCCAGCTGTTCTGTCATTTATTGTAAACATCTGCAAAAAGGGGGGGAGGGGGAAGAGAAGGAAAAGAAAAAAAATTCCACAGTGCTATAACCTAGTCCTGAGTGTAAATCAAACATTCCCTGTCATGTTGATAGCTTGTGTTAGTCTAATGTATTTTATATTACTCAAAAGCTTTGAAACCCTGCAGCTTTCTTCATATAGGCCATTATGCGGTTATCATTAAATTGTCTTGCAAAGAACATTATCGGTAATTATAGCAGACACTAAAATCAAATGATCAGAGTGGGACCTTTAACACCAAGAGGAACCATTAGAAGTTAATCAAATAAAAGGATGAGAATAATTATGTTAGGATTAAGCAGTAATATGCCAGAAGTTATATACTTTGCTGACTATATATCTTTACTCCCAGCTTCCTGAATTTCCTTTTCGTTGATGTGTTTTTATATAATACTTTGGCACAGAATGTAAACGACAATATTTTTGTCATGGCACGATCAGGCTCGAAGGTTCATAGGCGGTTCAAATCTAAATGCCATCAGAGGCACGGAGGTAATGATGAAGATAAAAATAATAGTAATAAAAAAAGTGCAAAGCTGGAAAAAAAATCCATCGGTCAATGAAGCATGGCAAAACGATAAAAATGGTTGCAACAGGCACAGGTGCAAGGAAAGGCGTTATTGGCTGGTTGCTCTGCCTTGGAGCCTGGGGATTTCTCTTGCAGGCCTTGCTGCAAACCAGCGTGCCCTGAAGGCTCCCTGGCATGTTTGTGCTTCAGAGAAGGAAAAGCCAGCATCTTGCAGGCTCTCCGGTTGCCCCTGCCTGGGCTGATATGTAGAGCTGTTGTGGAGTGGGGATGCTCACAGTGCAGGCAGGAGGGGTGCTGGGCCCCCTGGGTCTGAGTACTGCCAGCAGAGGGTCACTTCTGTCCCCCTCCTCTTCCCAGCACACACACACACAGCCCTCGGGCACTTTGAAGATGCCCTCCTCTACTTGGGAAGGGGCTGGCAGGAACACATGGCCTGGGCAGGAGGGTAATAGCTCAAGTCGGGGGAGGGTGCCTTCCCAGAGGCTTGGCCCATTGTAGCCCCCAGATGAAACCTGGGCCACAGGACAAGTAAAGCCAAGGTAAGTAGCTGGGAGGACTGAGAAAGTCTAGATAGTATGGCTTTAAGAGAATCTCCCCTCCACTTTCCCCCTCTTCCCTTATAAATAAAGATTGGTTGCTAACAACAGGTTTGCATTTGTGTCCAGCTTTGTGCTGGGCACTGGGATACAGTGGTGATTGAGACAATAAGATTTCTGCCTAATATATTGCTATGATGACATACAAATACACCAAAAAAAACCAACAAGAAAGTAATTTACATGGAAAATCTTAGTCTAACATTGCGGTATGTTTCATAGTTTTACAGTTTTGGAGGTTTTGTGGTATTTAAAAATAAGGGCATTGCTCCATTTCACGGAGGTCAAAACTGAGGCATGTTGGAGATGGTGACAGAATTTGGAGGGGGAGATGAGAGCAGCCTCTGATGAGTATCCAGATAGGCTGCTCTGCTACCCTGATGTGGCCCTACTGGGGGACATCAGCTCCCATTGTCCTCCTTCCCTGGACTAACATTGTGTATCATCCATAGCTCCCGGGGCCACAGTAAGGAGGGAATGAGGCCGAGGGTACGAAAGGAGTTCAAAAAGTTAAAAGTGAGTTTAGAGAGCACAGTGGGGCTGGTTATTCCCTCCATATCAGCTCCAGCAGGGGCAACTTGAGAGCCTGCGAGATGCTGGCTTTTCCTTCTCTTAGGCACAACATGCCGGGGGAGCCTTTTATTGCTTTATGTTTTCAGGTTGTAAAGGCTGCTCCTCTTTAGGGAGTTGGGAGGGGGCCCTTGGGGAGAGAAGGCAGAGCTCACTCCCAGGTGATGTCCTTCCTTACCAGGGGGCTGGCCTGGGGACTCATGTCCAAACACTAAGCTAGACAGCAGGGCCCTGAAGGTCCTGAGAGCCCCTCTCCCCAGCCCTAGCGTCTATTTCCACCTGCCCCACCTCCAGCCTCAGCCTGTGCCTCCCATCAGCTCAGAACCCGGCAGGCAGGTCTTCAAGACAAGAACCAGAGTCAGACCCTGAGGAAGAACAGTCAGGGAGGAAGCCACAAAAAAGGCTGGCCTGGACCACTGAACGGCCCACGACAGATGAGGGACGACTTCAGGTGGGATACGTTGTCTGAATTCTGCTCTTTTCGTTTATTTATTTTGTTTTTGTTGTTTTTGCAATGCCTAGCAATTAAATTCCCATTACTGTGTTTGTATAGGATGATACAAGGATGGTGGGAGTAGAACTGGAGTTAAGGTGGCAAATAAGCCAGATGTCTAGCACCTACAGGACAAAAAGAAATGCCTGCTTGAGGAGCTGGTTTTGTATAAAGAGAGGTGCCTTGGAACTCAGCTGGGGAATACCAGTGTTCCCCCTCCCCGCAGGGTTACCAAGTTGCTGTAATGAAACCAGAGGAGGAGGAGGCCAAGATCAACAGCAGTGCCTTCCCAAGCTCAGTACGTGTTTGCGAGCTGGTTGACCTGGGCATGCCTGTGAGGAGTTAGGAGTAAAAATCTCAGCTGACACATAACCATTTGGAACCTTCTTCCTTCTACTTGGGAGATGGGAGGAACACAGTTGACGGTCTGTCTATAAACCCACTTCTACACTTACATAGCATTTTACAAAAGAATGTTTCTCTTCCAGTGTTTCATCTGAGAGTCACAATAACCATGTTAGAGAGACGCAGGGGCATCTTTACCCCATCTTATGGATGAAGAGTCTAAACTCAGTGAGGTCGGGTCTGATACTGACAAAACATGAACCGAATTCAGCCCTTCTAACCGGAACACGCGCCTTGTGGCAGAGCCATGCCTTTGGGGTCAGTCCAAATGGGGCTGGTTTGGGGCTTGTCCGGACTTCTCAGGGTCTCATCATGCACAGTGCAGCCCCCAGCTTGATGACGAATTCGTAGGCGTAGATAAATGGGCATTGATCACTGAAGACTGAGGCAAATGTCAGGAGACATTCTCATTCACAGGCCCCTGGCTGTTTCCCAGGGCTGGTAGTGAGGTGGCTTGTAGATCCGGTGAAGCAGTGAACGTGTCACCCCGCCTTGTGCTGTTTTCAAGGCCACAGCCCAGAATGAGGCCCAGAATCGCTGCCCTGTTATTCAGCAGGTTTAGAGGCAGCAAGGTCTCCGGCAAATGTGGTCAAGCAGTGTCATCCTTGGGGGGGGGCAGGGGCGGGGGGGAAGAGGTGGAAAGGATCCTTCTGTACACCCCCCCCACCCCTTTCTATTGAGCTCTTAAATTAGCCCTGAAAACCCAGGTGTCAGCCATCCCCCTGGAACAACCCAGATAAGCCATTAAAAACGCCAGGAAGAAATGAATGCCTAAATCACCCTGTCTCTCCGAAGGTAGAGTCTTGCCTAATCACACGTCAAATCATATTTTTTTTCTGCCCCAGATGGATGTCTTCTTTCAAAATCTGATGGTCACAGGGACAAAGGTACCGCGTCAGCCTTAAGTAACCATTGAAGTTCTACCCTGGAAGATTATTTGCTAGGAGTAACTAACGTAAAAAATGCCCTGTCAAACAACAGCTTGCCTCCCTCTCATTTTTTTTTAAAGGGTAATATTTGGTTTCATCTTGCAACTACTTGGGAAAATTTAGCACTGAGTCAGAAAGGTTGGCCAACAAGTAGCACTTCATAAATTGCTAGAGCCCTAATCAATACATATTGTCATCCACTCCAGTCCTCCGGGCAGATTTCTCTCTGCCCCGAGCCATCGCTGTATTTTATGAGGTTGTTACAGGCTGGGCTTGCATGGCCTGGGCCTAATGAACCTGTCACAGCGGCTATTGATTGACATGCCAGTGTAAGTGAGACAGGCGATTCCGATTGACTTCCTAATTACTGCTGCTGGGCTGCCTCTCCAACTGCTCGGGCCAGAGGTTAATAGTTTTGATGTTCAGCCGCTCCTAGCTGCGGAGGCCGGAGTAAAACTGGCTCCTCAGAAGTCAATACCTGAATCAAGTTCTCAAGGCTACTGCCCGGCCTGATCAATTAAGGCCTCCGCGTTCCTCCTGGTGGCGGCTGACAAGAGGCTGATGAGTGGAGTTCACAAGCAAATGGTTTCAGGGAGTTTTGGAGGCTCTGAAAGCACCACCCCATGGCCCAGGATTGGCAATTAAGGGGGTTGGAGTGGTGGGGGAGGGGCGGTGAGGTGGGAGCTACTTAAGGACACCACACCCAGGTGTCAGCTGTTTGGGTTTGTGCTTTTCTCAGTTTTCCACCCTGAGGATTAAAAATGAAGTGTTTATTTCGTTTCTCTAACGTCCAGAATTCTTCCGGGTGCTATGGACTCTAGGAGAGGAAAGAATGAGATAGATAAGTCGCATTGATTCGTCTATTTGGCAGAAACTAATTAAACGTTTGCTTTATAGCCAAGGTATGGTGGGAGTGTATAGATTTGTAATTATCTTTCATTGACATCATGTCTTAGGAGTTGGGAACATTTTCACCACCCATTTTTATTTGAACCTCATGACATACCGTGAAGTGGGGGTGGGGGTTACTAGATCCAATTTTGATGAGAAAACTGAGGCTCACTCAGTAAAGGTAACTAACACCACCACCACCCCAAACCCATAAATCTCAGAAAAGAAAAAAGCAGATGTCCTTAAAGTGGGGGCGGGGGTTACTAGATCCAATTTTGATGAGAAAACTGAGGCTCAGTAAAGGTAACTAACACCACCCCCCCAACCCATAAATCTCAGAAAAGAAAAAAGCAGATGTCCTAGTTCTTCATTGAAAGTTCTTGCTAAGATGCTGAGATGCCCAATGCCTGCATCATAGCAACGTGCAAGGATAAGTAAGGCTGATAGACCAGTGTGTCAGGGCCCCCAAGACCATCACCAGGTTCAGTGATTCACTAGGAGAATTCACCAGACAGAATACAATAATAGTCATGGCTTATTACAGTGAGGAGGTTCAAAGCAAAATCATCAAAGGGAAAAGGTGTGCGGGAAAAGGTGAAGTGTGCGGAAACCAGGCATACGCTTGTGAGAGCCCCACGGGACCCAGTTCCCCGTTGGGACAACATGGGTGAAATGTTGTCTATCAGGCAAGCACATGAAAGACTCAATGCTCAAGGTTTTTATTGAGGTAAACAACCTCTGCCTAGCATGTTCCAAAATCCCAGACTCCCAGAAGAAAACCAGGTATTCAGCACTAAAACATATTCTTTGCATTAGAAGTTTGAGAATGGTAGAAAACTGGGAGGCCGGCACGGCCATGGCATGTGTGCCGCACCAGCTCAGCCAGGTTCGGTGAGCCCGAGTGGGGGCGGTGAAGGATTGAGAAAAGACAGACAAGAGAATGAAAGCTGGGTCTCGGTGGGATGCTGCCCTCTCTGATAGAGAGAGACAGCGCCAAGGACTACAAGCCGTGTCTTTATTTTATAGCAGATTCCATGAGGCAAAGTAAGGGCATGGTTAAGATGTTTACAACATTCTCGTGGGTTTTGATCCTACTCAACTACATGCACCTGAACTCTATCAAGCCCACATCACTCAGGCACGTGGGGCCACGTGTTTGGACCATAGGTTCAAGCTTACAATTACAGTGGGGCCTGACTTACGAGTTTAATTCATTCCAAGACCGAGCTCGTGGGACTTGCACGTGGCCATGAGGACTGTGTTCTCTCATTAGTTCAAGGCTTGAACCTGTCCAAACACTATACTCGCTCTCCACAGAAAACCTCCCGAAATTCAAATTCCTAGATACCTGCTAAGGGACAACCTTGCATGCAGGACTTTTAAAAGATAGCAATCGCAAATGAAAAGATTTCATTCTTTTTTATGGCTGGGTAATATTCCATTGTATATATGTACCACAGCTTTTTTATCCACTCGTCTATTGATTATAACTATGTAGGGTGCCAGTTGGGGAACTGGAAACATCAAGAGGAACATTATGTAAAGTATATGATTGTCTAACTGCTAAGATGTACAGCTGAAAACAATACAAAATAAAATTAAAAGAAAAATAAAAGTATAAAAGGTAAGAAAAAACAGTCTCAGGCCTGCTATGTTAGTTCTTTTCTTCACAACCAAGAGCCTCCACATAAAGCAGGAGATGGAAAGAGCTTATAAGGAGTGCGACCACAGACACGGTGGTAAGCAATTCGGAGGAGGAGGAGCATGCTTCAGTGCGGGTTTGTAGAGGATCCCACTGTTAAATTCTCCATCCCAACTATGTTAACCAGGCCTTGTTACTTTCTGTACGTCTGATCTTTGACATTTGCAGCCTTACTGACTCTGGGGGGGATTGCCCCCCACAGGGTTAGCTAATCCCTAGAGATAGTAAACAACTTACCTGTAAGTGTACCTTGCTCATGCAAACAAATCCAGAGTCCATGCCTCCTGCATGCCCCCTACCTGGGATCGAGCCTGTAATGGGCAAGTTCCCTGACTGGAAATCTAACCAGCAACCTTTCGGTTCACAGAATGATGCCCAACCAACTGAGCCACACTGGCCAGGGTGACAATGCCAATTTTTTTTTTTTTTTTGCAAATCATTTATAATATTCTTCATTCCCACCAATGGAGTTTTTGTTGTTCCTTATCCTTACCCACACATATTTTTATTTCAGACTTTTAAATTTTTGCTGATCTGATAGGTGGGTAGTAGTATCGCCTTATGGTTTTAATTTTCATTTTCCTTATTCCCAATAAGGCCAAGCACCTCTTTGCTTAGTTATTGGCCAAGCAAGTTTCTTCTTTGGTGAGAGGCCTGTGTAAGCCTTTTGCTAGCACCTTGCTTTGAAACCGTTTGCCCTCCCTGGAGCACATCACAGTCAATTTTTCAACTACATTTAGTATAAGAATTCAATAATGTTCAATAACCTCTTGTTCAGTTTTCTTGAATTAAATAAGGGATCTTACCCATTTTCAAGCCTTCCACTCTACCAGCAAAATCAGCCCTTGTCATCTTACTTCAAACAGTCCACATGCACCTCGGCTATTTCAATCAATTCTATGATTAAACGACCAGAAGGAGAAAAAAAGAGAGAACATGAACATGCATTTCATGCCTCCCATGTACTGTATACATTCAGTGCTGGACTAGCACCCAACAAATGTTTCTCTGAGGAAGGACACTGGCCCCAAACCATTCAGGAGGTGAAAATCTGATGCTGACAAAGAATAGCAGTTACTATTGATGCCACTCATGGTCCACCACACAGCCAGCAAGCACTTCCAAGAGAAGCAACGTAATCCCCATAGGCTCATTCTCCATCTTGAACATGGGAAGTCATCTCAAACCTGCCTTAGGGACAGTGAAGGGAATGAGGACGTCAGCTGATCACCAGACAAGAAGCTGGGGGCGATGAACCTTCCAAGGTTCTTTGTGGTTTGCCTTCTTGTGTTTCCCTCTCTCGGTGAGTCCATGAGGATGTTTTTGGCTGCCCACCCGGCAGTAGCTTAAATAATGACCCTCATTAATTCTCCCAACAAGAAGTCCAGCTGCAAGGATGCTGCAGATTTGGTTCATTCAGTGGCTTAACAGAGCCAGGTCCCTCTGAAATTTTCCTGAATGTTCCCTTTAGGCCACAGGAAGGCTACTGCAGCTCAAGCTGAATTCAGGTCCTGGTGGAACCACAGACAAAACCACAGGACAGGTTCTTTTCACCAATCTCTTCATTAGGGAGGGCAATCTTCCCAAGAATCCTGTTTTATCATATGGAAATTTGTGATAAAATGTCCTTCCCAGGCACCAGGAAAGAAAAATACTGGATCAGAACGGAGCTTCTATCCCCAAGGGAGGAAGAAGAGGGGATCGAGTTGGTTAGCTCAATGCCTGCCACTCCCAAGACCAGCTTAACCTCTTGCAATCTGCCCAGTGGTTTATTGTCCCATTATCACCATCTTAAATTTCCCAATAGCTTTGAATCAAGAGCTCTGCCCGTTCATGTTTTAGTTGGACCTGCAAATTATTCAGCCCTTCCAGACCACACCTGCAATGCCCCTCGCTCTGCACTTGGCACCACTTGATTTCCCACACTCTTGACACACCATAGCACACATTTCCTCTTCCTAAATCAGCGCTGACCAATTGGATGCTGAAAATCAGTAGCCGCTAGCTACTGAACATTTGAGATGAGTCTAGTCCAGGGGTGGGCAAACTTTTTGACTCGAGGGCCACAATGGGTTCTTAAACTGGACCGGAGGGCCGGAACAAAAGCATGGATGGAGTGTTTGTGTGAACTAATATAAATTCAAAGTAAACATCATTACATAAAAGGGTACGGTCTTTTTTTTTTTTAGTTTTAATTCATTTCAAACGGGCCGGATCCGGCCCGCAGGCCATAGTTTGCCCACGGCTGGACTCTAGTCCAAATTGTGATGCACTCTTATTATAAAATTTACACCAGATTTTGAGGACTTACTATAAAAAACAAGCAAAGCAGCTCATTATTAGTTTTTATATTGATTACATGTTCAAATGAGAATATTTTGGGTATACTGGGTTAAATAAAGTACACGATTAAAACAAGTTTCTCCCTTTTATCTTTTTCAAATAGGGCTACTAGAAAGTTTAAATTACATATGTATTTATACTGCATTATACAATATAAGTTACATATTCTTTTTATGCTAGATTACATTTTCTTGGCTAGCACTGGCCTAGATCAATCTGCATTCCCTCACCCACCCCCTTCCTGTTCTCACCCTTTAGATTTTGGTTTCTCTTAACCGGAAACTTCTTTGTGCTCCCCTGGCTTCGGACACACTTGCTATTGGGAACGGCTCTTTGTATCCCCCAGGAAACTGTGAGCTCAATGAGAGTCTATTCCAGCGATAGCCCCACCGAGCCCTGCGTCTGGCGCATAACAGGCCTCATTAATACTTGTTGAGGAAATTGCTTGCAGGGGTCCCCACACTCCTGACTTTTCATCCTTGTCCCTTCACCTACATCCATCTCAATCAAGACATTCAAGATAATTGTTTCCAATAAGAAATGACGAGACCCTTTCCTTTTGTGGCGACTCTCAACCGAGGCAGCACTTTGGGAACACTTAGGGAGCGTTAGAAATACTGATCCCAGGTCTCACTCCCAGAGATTCGAATTTAATTGGTCTGGGGAAGAGCCTTGAGCCAAGGGAGGTTGCCAAGATCCTCACTTAACCCTCATGTGCGGTGAAGGCTAGGACCACTTAGAGCCCAGCAAGGACTTGTGGGGACACCGTCACCAAGTCTTCCAGCCGTTGTCGTTGGTCCTCACATTCCTGAGAGTGCAAAAGAGGCAACCCAGTAGCAAAGTCATATCTCAAAGGACACACAAGTCTGGGGCAAACTCCCCTCACCATCAAAGTTACTAAAGAACCTCTCTCTCTATTAGGTCCCTCTCACCACGTGTTCAGAACTCCACTGAGTCACCACTTCAGTTCACAGATGCCACCAAGCAGCCATCAGCTGGTAATGATTTCTGGTCAAACGCAAACAATTAAGTTAGGGAGAAAAGAATCCACATTCCATTACCAATCCCCTAAACGGCTCACTCCCTGGTCTAATTGCCTTCTGAGTTCCCCTGACAGTCGTGGCTAATAAAGCAAACACCTCAAAGAGCCAAAACTTGAGCCCAGAAGGAAAAGAGCCTGGAGAACATTGGAGTGCTCAGCCCATCTCGGGGTCAGCCAGGAGAACTGCTGACCCGACAGCAAGGAAGTGGCGGCTTACATCACCGAAGCACCTTCCCTGTCCATCTCTCCGTCTCCCCTTCTTACAGTTTCTCCCCCCAAAACCTAAGGCAACTGCAGCCTGATTTTTGATGGATTGGCCACTGTGTTTTATTCGACAATGTATATCACTCTGCCAATATGAATTTGCAAGATGGTAAAAATACAACCCCCCGAAAAGATTACATGAAAGGGGAAAAAAATCATTAGGCAATTAAGAATGGCAATAATTCACCCATATCTATGCTTTGGGAAGAAATATTGCCCCAGGGAGTTAGCGCTGCTTATCACTTTGTCATCCGTGTGGGATCTGAGTGAGAGGAGGTTTCGTGTGCACTGCTGCTGATTTCCTACAGTATTTCTAAGCGTGATCAAAACTAATGCCAGGCTTTTAATAGAACCCCCTGTCTCCTGGGGTAGCCATCATTTGCTGAGCTACTAAATTAACTAAACATATGCATTCCTTAGCACCTCCGCACAAATCCCTTTCAGAGGAGCCATTTTCTGACAATCGTAGGATTTTTGAATTGGAGGAGATCTTAGAGGTCATTGGTCATCCTCATCATTTTATGAATGAGGACATTTTAGGCCCAAAGAGGGAAAGCAATTTTTCTGAGGTCACACAGCTAATCAAGACAAAAATACAACAGAAGCCCTGGGCCTCCCAACTCACAATGTAGCAGGAGTCTTTCTACTCTGCCACCCTGCCTTCTCCTAGGCCAGCTCATTTTCCGTCAAGGAGCTGGAGGAAAGGGTATGGCCTAGTCCAGGGGTGGGAAACCCCTGGCATGCGTGCCAAACATGGCATGCCAGTAACTTTTGCTGGCATGCGAAACCCTCTCTTATAGTCTTCCATTTACAATTTTTTTCTTAATATCAACTTTTTTATTTTTCAGATAAATTCAATGTAGGTGCATCTTAGATAAATAAATAATTTTACATAACAAGTT
>NW_005357931.1:421866-472848 GCF_000412655.1 Myotis brandtii
TTTTGGTTTCATCCACATATGCTTGTGAATCTTTGTTCTCAGTGATGAATTTTGTTAAGTCTCGTAATAGGAGTAGCCTGACGGATGAAAGTAGTAGCTCGTGCATATCTCTGAAGGTCACGAAATATAAACCTGATGTAAAATCTCTGTCATCAGTGATGCAGCAGCAAAAGTCCCACTGATAATATCAAACGGAGTCATAAAGTTTTCTGTCGGACTATCAGTGTACATGTATACATTAAAAAATAAATGTATTTTTCATCATCATATACTGTGTTTTTGTCGCTCGAATGAATTTTATTATTTCTTCAAGGTTCTTCACATACGTACACCTTAAGAGATATCAAGTATGGCATAACAGTTCTCAAAAATTAGGGTTGGCACGCAGAAGAATTTTGAGTCAGAGATTTTGCTGGTTTTGGCACGCACTCACAAAAAGGTTGCCCACCCCTGGCCTAGTCCCTCAAGGCACTAACTTAAAAACAACAACCCTTTCCTGGGATACTTTCTTGGCCCCGGACCTGATTGAATGTAACTGGGAAAGCATCTTGCACCTCAAGATCAGTAATGCAGTGGTGGTGGCTTGACAGCCGAAGAGCACCGCAGACCTCACAGGACAGCCCGACGCAGGTGGGAAGGAAGAAGTGCTCACATGGAGCACATGGCAGTGACCCTTCTCCAACAGGGTTGCGACCGCTGCAAGTAACAGGAACCTGACGAGAGTAATGCAGCAGATTATATCTTATAAAAATGGCACAGGCACATTTCCAGTTCCACGTGTTTCCGTCCCATAAAGAGTTAAGGTCAGCTTCCCCTCTCTTTGGAACTGGACTGGCCTCTGTGGCTTCCTCAATGAAGAGAATGCAGTGGAAGCAACCCTGCATCAATCTAAGTCTAGGACCTAGACTTAGGTCGGCAAACTCATTAGTCAACAGAGCCAAATATCAACAGTACACCAATTGAAATTCCTTTTGAGAGCCAAATTTTTTAAACTTAAACTATATAGGATTCAGCCAGAATACTGCCTTTGCAGTTGGACTGCAACTTTTCTCTGTGTCCCCAGCCTACTGGCCTGCCCTGCAGATTTCTGACTTACCAAGCCTCCATAGCAGCATGAATCAACTCCTTAAAATATGCTATCTATTTATCTATCTATTTATCTATCTATCTACCCATCCATCCACAGAGGTCCTGTTGGTTCTGTTTCTCTGGAGAACCCTGACTAATACATGTATCAAGATTCTTTAAGATAACCTCTTACTTGAGATGATCAAAATAGTTTCCCTGAAGGTCAAACTTCTGACCTTGGCCAGTGGGTCAAAGCGGGAAAACCATGTGAAACCCCAGAGTTGGAGCAGAGGTCAGAGCTCTGTTTTACCTAAAACCACACGTAAGACACAAGCTGGTAAGTGTGAGGAACCAATGCCAGGCAGACCAAGGTCCTGAAACCAGGGAACCAAGTGGGCAGCATCCCACAGCCAAGATAGGACACAGAGCCAAGCCTGACCTGAGGCTGACACCCAGGTGAAAATTGTTTGGATGAGAGTGAGTGATTGCTAAGAGAGGGCCTAATGGGGGCATTAGAGACTAGAGCTGACTAACAAGAGGACTGAGGCTGCTGGCATGCTCTTAGTGGGGACTGGGAGCAGGAGCAGGTTGGCAGATGTTGAATGAGCTTCTCTATAGCAGTAAAGTCGAGGGACAGCTGACCTCCATGGGAAGCCACCTACACCTTCATAGACTGAGTGGCCAATGTGAAGTATGGACCCAATGAGACATGGCAATCTATAACTTGCACTGTGCTTTCTCCACTCAGTGCCACATCTTTCCAAAAGTGCAGGCCTTTGGACACCATCACCTTCACCAGGTGCCACTTGTGCGTTAGCTTCCGGTTCTTGCACACCTGAAGCTTTTCTCCCCACGTGGAGCTCCCTCTACCAGCTCTGGGTGATGGCCCTACCGGGAAATGACTGCCCAGTGCTGCTCCCACTGAAGGCAGGGAGCCCAACAGTCTTCTGGTGGTTAACCCACAGGCTGCTGGCCTGGGCAGATTACCACAGCCAAAAGGATTCAAGTCCCCCTCTTCCACGACCTCATCCTCCCACCTTCTCCCCATCCCCCCAAAAAAGAGGGGAAAATCAATTTCAATCAACGTGGAATGTAATATTATCAAATGTCAGCTGCTGAGGTCATGCGCTTTGAAAATTATCTTTGACAGCTTCTGGTCGACTTAATTAAGTGCTCCCCAAAAAGGGGGGAGGGGGCAAAAATACTCTGATTGCTAGCTGCTAGGCCTTTGTGCGTTAGCGCTTCTATTGACAACTCTGAGCAAGATTGCCTTAGGGGGTTTATTGATAGATTCTCGCCTGATATTGGAATGATTCTGGCACAGATAAATCACATTTAGATTTGTTGGTAATTGAGGAGAATTGATTGGTGCAGGAGGGAAGCCCCCAAGGAGGGGTCTCCTTGTCCTCATTGTAGGAAGCTCAGGGGAAAGTGGGGAGGGGTGTCATCAGAGCTGAGAGCCTGCAGGGGGGACCCAGGCCCCTTGTTTACCTGTCAGTCCTGCCTTCCTCTGGAGCTTGCTCCACCTTGTTCTCTCCCAAAGGAGGGGAATGGAGGGGGAGGTGGGGAGGGGTCGGGAAAGGTTTGTTTCAGACACTCTTGGGAGGCTGACCAGGAACGCCCTGGCTCATGTGACCATCACCTCAGCCTGAATCTGTCTTCGTTCCAAACCTGACTATGCCTCTTTGCTTAAAACTCTTCAAAGACTCCCTGTGTGCATGACCTACGTGGGCTGGCCCTGCCTGTGTCCAGCTTCCCCTGCCCTTCTGTGCACTCCAAACTTCTAGTGTCCTTCTCACCTCCTGGGGGTCAGGCATTTCCTGGATAAATGGTGATACAGGTGGCCAGAGCTGTCTAAAGACAATAACTCCAGAGGCACTGCAATGACCATGTAGATGACCAGTGACTTTACCTGCTCAGGCTGTTATAGCCAAATACCATAGGCTGGGTATGTCTGGGTCAACAAGACTGGAAGTCCAAGTTCAAGGTGCTGGCAGGGTCAGTTCCTGGGATGCCCTATTCCTGGCTTATAGAAGGCCAGCTTCTCCCTATGTGCTCACATGGGCCTACCTCAGTGCACACAGGTGGAAAGAGACCCCCCTCTTCCTCTTCTGAGAAGGACCCTAACCTCATCACGGAGGCCACACCCACATGACCTCATTTAAACCTATTACCTCCAAGAGGCCCATCCCACATATCATCGAGTTGGAGGGTCAGGCTTCAGCATATGGATTTGAGGGGGCCCCTGGCTGAGGGATGGGATCTGAGCAGGGGCTGAAATCTACACATGCTCTGCTCGCACATGCAGCCTGGTGACTGGCTATCCCAGCTCCAAGCAGAAAGGGGTGCCTTTTCCAATCCCTCTGCCCTTTTATCACAAAAGCTTCCCACCTGTTAGCCTTGACCCTAATTTGACACAATTCTCCCTCATGCCCTCTGAGGAAGACCCCCTCCTTCTGGGGGCAGCCGTTGGCCCCCTGGACCCTGCCCACACCCTGCCTGGACCCTTTCCTCCTCTCTTCCACTCTGCTCTTGCACGGCTCCCTGAGCTAGACAGTTGGTAAAAATGCACATGTGAAGATGTCTTAATATTAAATATAATTAGATATTATACCACATGCAGGGCTGTATGATTAGTGAAATATATGATCATTAGTTATTAGATTAATGTGTCTACTTGTGTAACTGAAAGCCATTTGCAAGCCGAAATGAAATAGCTCAATTTGCTGTAATTGACTGATCTCCCAGAGAGAGAGTCATACATTTGCTTATGTACAAGTGATTTCTTCAGATGTCGCCCCAGATGCAAGACAAAGAGCAGGCTCTCTCTGCACCCCAAATCGCAAGGCTAGCTCTGCCACACCAGGTGGGCAACAGTAGCCAGATCACCCACAGATCCATTTGGGGGCTCCCACCACATAGAGGTGCTCAGGGTGGAGGTTTACCTTAGTCTAACTTCCTCAAGTGCCCCCAAGGGAACATTGGCGTCCTGCTGGCCAAAGACAAATTGAACTGCCTGGTAGATCCTTTACCCCAACCCGTCTCCCCATTTTTCTTCCTGTTTCTGTGTATATTGGTTTCCAAGATAGCTGAGCTGCAGCTAACTAATAAAAACGATTGCAAAACACTCTGCAAACAGAAAATACAACTGGAATACTTATTATTGTGGTTATGGTCTAATAATAACCAGATGCTAACGAGGGCGGCACGAGATTAAATTAAAAAGAGGCAAGCTGTCAGGGAGGCAGAGCTGGTTAACAGGGCAACTGCCTGCTCCCCAGCCGCCCCTCCCCACCAGCTACTTCCTGGCTTCTCAGGTGAGCAAGGCCTCATTCCCCACCAGGAAAGGAAGCGGATGAGCATTGGTGAGTGTGCCATCGGATGGGGAGCCCTCTCTGGCAAAGAAAAGGAGTAATAAAAGGGAAACGAACAATTATACAAGGCTGAATGTCTGTTTAAAATTCCTCCCCGTCTCATTAAATCCTCACATCTTTTTGAATAAGTGATTTAGGTGGTAATCCATCCCATTGTACAGGTAACAAAACTGAGTCCGAGAAAAGTCTAACTGTAGGATCTTGGGCAAATTGCTTTCCTCTCTGGATCCTGGTTTCCTCAGGGAGAATATGGGAAGTTCGCACTTCTGATTTTTATTAGCATAGCCTGAATAGTGAGTGCCCTAATTTCTCTTCTAAAGATGTTTTCCCCTTTGTAGAGTGTTTAGCAATCAGTCCTTGAAAAATCCTTAAGAGACTTTAACTGGAGGTTTCACTTGCAATTTTATTTGTGAGCCATGCAATCAATCACATTAACAAGTATTTATTGACTATCTAATAGGAGCTCAGCGTGATGCTGCAGGAGCTGCGGAACTGAAGTTTAGGATTTGGCCTCGTCCGCAAGGAACCTCTGACCCAGTGTGGAAGCCTCTACTACGCACGAGGGGCTTCGTAACGACGCCAAGGAGAGTGTGCCTATTGCCGATTGCCACGTGGAAGGAGCGGCCTGCAGTGCCCCGGAGTCTCTTCAAGTGAGAGGAAGTCACTGTGGGCAAAAGGGGTCAGAAAAGGCTGCTGGAAAGCCAGGGAGGGTGGGAGGCTTGCAAGGAGCAGTATACTTAAGATTTGTGCCCTGTGCTGCCCCTCTCCCCTGCCTCGTTTTCGCCACAGCTCTTGGCATCATCTGATATATTTTATATGTTTTTCATCCATTTTGCTATCTCCCCATCTATAAATGTAAGCTCCATAAGGCTGAGATTTGGAGCCGGTTTTGTTCACTGCTATATCCTCAGAGCCTGGCACACAGTAGGTCCTCAACAAATGGTTGTTGAATGATTGAGTGGATAGAATTTTCCCAGAACCTTTCTTTGCATCCCCAACATCTGGCTCTCACCATTTCTTCCCCGGACAACTGCAGAAATCTCTGAACAGGTTTCTCTTTCCAGGAATTCTAGACCATTCACTTGCCCTGACTTGTGTTCCTATTTATTTTTTTCCATGTTCTGTGCCTCAAGTCAATTCCAAGTTCCTTGAGAGCAAGGCTTAGTCTTCTCATTGAACTAACACTGGTTGCCCTGACAAGGTGTCAGGCACTGAACTAGGTACTAGAAATCCAAAATGTGGTGACTACGGATAGCCACAGCCTTCCATTCCATCAGTGTGAGTGATGGGGGATGTAAATAAAAAGACAACGGCCCCATCAAGCAATAAGGTATGTGGATGCAGGTAAGACGTCACCAAGAAGTGGCATCTGAACTCAGGTGTGAAGGGTGAGTGAGAATAAGGAAGATCCAGTGACAGGGTGATCCAGGCTGAGGCCCCACTGAGGGCAGAGACATCATGAGCTGAACCTTAGGGGCTGCAAGGCGCCCTGAAGGGCTGGAGCCCGCAGGTGGGGAAGGAGGCCGGTGGGCCAGATCATGACGTACTCACTGGGCTTAGCAGACTAAAGGCTGGCCTTTGTCTATTTCTCCCTTTCCAATCTGTTCCAGGTTTGGGGGTAAAGGGGAGGAAAGAAAGTGACTTGAGTGTGAGGGGGAGAGGGGTGATCATGTAAAGGATACAGGAGGGTCACGGGGTCAAGAGAGGGTTTTATGGCTTTTTGTTTTGATGGGAAAGGACTGGTCCCTCATATTGCCAGCGGGGAAGAAACAGGGCCAGGGCAGGGTCTGACACGCACTTGAACCTTTCCTTCTCAGCACAGCACCTGCAGTGGTACCACCAGCCACTTCCCATCCCCTACCCCACTGCAAAACCTGTTCTCAACCCCTAAGGGAAGGGAAGTGAATGCATTCCAGTCTTGTATTCACTTCCCATGTGGAGCCCTTGGCTGGTCTGCCTAAATGACTGTGTCTGACTAGCTAAGGGAGACCAAATTTAAACCCTATCTCTGACCTGAATGTGCTTCAGTCCCAGGAACTCAAGAATAAGCAGAGAAAAACATCCAGGCAACCTCTTCTCTGCGTTATATTGAAGACTATCAGTGAAGATGTTGTGAGTAACCCAGAACCCAATTACTTGTTTTTCAGAAAGGAAAACTTCTCCCAGAAGCACCCATCAGACTCCCAGCTTGGCCAGACTGGGTGACTAACGTAGCCACTTCAGGCACAGAGGGGGCGGGGGCTGGGAAAGGGGAAGGGGCCGCCATAGCTGTTTAGACCAATCACCATTCACCACATTGCAGCCCCCAGTAGAATTAGGGTCTGAACAGCAACAAAGAAGGAATGAAATAGCTGTTGGGTGAGCAACTCTCAGGGTCTGCCTTGCCAACTACATCTATGTTCATCACTATCCTATATAATAAAAGCCCTGCAACCGAAACAGCAGAATGACCAGAGACCAGAAAGACCGCGGCTCCTTGCCCTGGCAGCCCCGCCCCCCAGTGGGGACCCCCACCCAGGTTGGGGGCATGGCCAGCCTGCAAACTGCCCGCAGCCCCTCGCCCCAACCAACCCCATCCCCCAGCGGGGATCCCCATCCCAATCTAGGGCCCCCATCAGGGCAGGCCAGCCGGCCCCTACCCATGCACCGGGCCTCTATCTTATATAATAAAAGGGTAATATGCAAATTGACCCTAACAGCAGAAAAACCAGAACGACTGCTCGACCAGTCACTATGAGGCGCACTGACCACCTCTTGGTCTCTTTCCCCAGCCGGCAGCCAGCGGGGAAGATGGCCCTGATCCCAGGCCAGGCCTAAGGACCATACCCGTGCACAAATTTCGTGCGCCGGGCCTCTAGTATAAAGTATATTTGAGTTAATTAACAAGATTGCAGGTGGCAGCCATTTGGACCATCTCCCCTCAGTGGGCTTCAGTGCAGAGTCCAGCAGGAAGGTGCCAGAGCTGAGCTGCCTCGTCTCCTTCCTGGCTGCCCACTGACACACTGTGGGCCTTGAGCAAGTTAGTTAACTCTCTGCACCTCAATTTCCCCATCTGAAAAACAGAATAATTGTGTCTTCCTCAAAGGGTTGCTATGAGAATTAAGTGAGTTAAGTCATATAAAGCTCCAGGCTGGTCTGACTCAGTGGTTGAGCATCAACCCATGTACAGAGAGCTCCTTGGTTCAATTCCCAATCAGAGCACATACCCAGGTTGTGGGCTCAATCCCCAGTAGAGGGCGTGCAGAAGGCAACCAATCAATGTTTCTCTCTCATTGATGTTTCTATCTCTCTTTCCCTCTCCCTGCAAAATCAATAAAGATGTATAAAAATCATATAAAGCGTTGAGAATAGAACAGTGATGGCAAACCTTTTGAGCTTGGCGTGTCAGCATTTTGAAAAACCCTAACTTAACTCTGGTGCCGTGTCACATATAGAAATTTTTTGATATTTGCAACCATAGTAAAACAAAGACTTATATTTTTGATATTTATTTTATATATTTAAATGCCATTTAACAAAGAAAAATCAACCAAAAAAATGAGTTCACGTGTCACCTCTGACACCTGTGTCATAGGTTCGCCATCACTGGAATAGAACATGGAACAAGGGTGGATTTGCTAACTATTAGCTATTCCTACCCTTTATTGAGTCCCTATAATGAACAAGACACTTCACTTTTTTAAATGTATTTTTATTGATTTCAGAGAGGAAGGGAGATGGAGAAAGAGTTAGAAACATCAATGATGAGAGAGAATTATTGATTACTGCCTCCTGCATGCCCCACACTGGGGATCAAGCCTGCAGCCAGGCATGTATCCTGACCTGGGATCAAACCGTGACTTCCTGATTTGTAGGTCAATGCTCAACCATTGAGCCATGCTGGCCGGGCATGAATGAGACACTTTCAATGCACTGTCTATAAGTCTTAAGATAACCCTGCAAGATAGATATTCTTATTTCCATTTTACAGATGAGAAAACAAAGGTTCAGAAATGTTATCAAAGGTCATGAAGCCAGAAAGCAGCAGAGGAGGGGTCTGAACTTGTCTGAGTACAAAGACCAACTCTTTCTAAGAGGCCATAGTCTCTCTTGTGACCAAAAAAGTGACAAAGTTCAGCCACAGACTTCAGCCCCACAGAATTTCCCTGACTTTCTGCAGCTCATACCCTCAGATTAAACACATCAGCAGCTCCACGAAGGCTGGACTCTGCAGCCCTGTGACATCACTGGCCACCCAGGCACAGGCTTCTCCCCAGTTCTCGTCCTGTTTCTCATGGGGCATGGTTCCCAGCCCCTCACATCCTCGCCAGTCCTCCCGCATGCCACAGGTGGCAGTCACTGCTTCCGCTAGCTTCCTCCTTTTTGGAAAGGTCTTTTGTAAGTGATGGACTATGGGTGGCATTTTGAACTCTGGGTGTCAGAATCTGGATTAATCTCAGGCTGTGTGTGTCTGGATGTATGTGGGTGCGTGTGAGTCCTGTTTATGTCCAAAAGGGATTTCAGGGGGGTGATCAGACTCTTAAGTAATCCCAGCACTTTCACATTGCCCCCTACCAACCACACACACACACACACACACACACACACACACCCTCTCCTCTCCATTTTCCCAAATTCCAAACCACCATTAAAATTCAGCTCGAAACCCACCTTTTCCAGTAAATGGCCTTGGACCACTCCAGAGCAGCCCCTTGTCTGTGTCACCTGTCCCCCAACCATCTCAGACTGGCAAAATCTGTCCTCTTCTAAGCCCTCTCTAGAAGTGAATCTTGGAAAAATACTACATGTCTCTCAGGCCTCCTCTACATGAAAAGCAACAATAGGAAGTCAAAAACAAAACAAACACTCAACATAACAGAGACCGATTTAACAGTAAACCAAAAGCAAGGTACACTGAGTGGCCAGATTATTATGATCACCTGACATTTGTAGGCAAATTAGCTATAATTTTGCGCTGAAGTTGCTAGAGGGCCAGACCATTATAACTAGGGAAGCAGGCTGTTTACCAGGACAGTAGAAGTGATTTTTTTTCTGAAGATATGAGTAAACAACACGATTTAACAGCCTTTGAACATGGGATGATTGTTGGCGCTCAGAGCCATGGAGCGAGTATCAGCAAAACAGCCGAAGGCCTGTTCGAACACCTTTGCTGCCTGCAGTTACCAAGATAAAAACGTCTCCAATTCGCACAAGAACACAAGGATTGGACAGTCGAGCATTGGAAAGAAGTCATGTGGTCCGATGAATCACGTTTCCAGTTGCATCATGCAGATGGCAAAGTGAGAATTTGGCAGAAACAGCATGAAAGCATGCATCCCACATGCATGAGTACAACTCTTCAAGCTGGTGGGGGCAGTGTTATGGTTTGGGGCATGTTTTCCTGGCATAATTTTGGCCCTTTAATTCATGTGGAACAACGTTTGAATAGCACAACATACCTAAGTATCTTTGCTGATCAAGTTCATCCTATCATGTTGGTGGCGTATCCCAATGGAGATAGCTTCTTCCAACAAGACAATGCACCATGCCACAGTACTCGTATTGTGCAGGAGTGGTTTCAAGAACATGAGGGAGACTTTACCTTGCTTAGGTGGCCCCCACAATCACCAGATCTCAATCCAATTGAGCATTTGTGGGACGAAGTTAAAAGAGCCATCAGGCAGCTGGTTCCACAACCATCAAATCTCACAGAACTGGACAGTGCTATTCATCAGGCATGGTGTCAGATTCCTCGCATCACCTTTCAACATCTCGTGGAGTCAATGCCAAGAAGAATTGCTGCAGTATTGAAGGCAAAAGGTGGCCCAACGAAGTACTGGTGGGGTGGTCACAATAATCTGGCCACTCAGTGCATATTTGAGTCACAGAAGAGAACTCTCCCCAAGCAGGCCCAGCAAACACCTCCACGCCAAACCACAGGGCAGCACTTCCAGGGTCCGAGCGGCCTTGGCTCCTGGAGAAGCCCAGCCACAGTCCCCTGCGCCTGGGTCTGGGTCTGCAGCCATCGGGGGAGGCGAGCCTTCCGGCATCAGCCAGCCCCACTGTGTGGTGACGGTTCATTCTCCTCCGGAAACCACACACCCACACCTTGAGTGATGAGTGTGACAGCCCCGGGAGGTCAACACTGAAAAATTCTAATCATAACTAACATATGCTGGGCACCCGCCACGTGCCACACACTTCACTAAACATCACAGGTACAAGGCTATTCTCACCCCACTTTACAGACGAGGAGAATGAGGACAATGAAGCTGAAGCAACCAGCTCAAGGTCAAGCAGCTGGCAGTGGTGGAGGGGGGAGTAAGCCCAAGGAGCCGGGCCCTTGAGGCCCCACTCTGCAAAGGGAAAGGCAGAGATCCCCCCAGATTCCCAGGTTCCCGTGGAATATTGTTTACAATGCGTTCTTCTTTATAGCATGTCAGTGTTTGCTAAAACACGCAGGTGACCCTGTTTTGTTCTTAAAACCTTGGGTGTGAGCCCAGCTGGCATGGCTCAGTGGTTGAACATCAATCTATGAACCAGAAGGTCATGGTTCCATTCCTGGTAAGGCTCAGGCCAAGGTTGTGGGCTTCATCCCCAGTGGGGAGCAGGCAGGAGGCAGCCAATCGATGATTCTCTCTCATCATTGATGTTTCTATCTCTCTCTCTCCCTTCCTCTCTGAAATCAATAAAAAATAAAAAATAAATTATATGTGACCAAATCAGCCCTGTTCTGCAAAGATGACCCTGATCCCTTCCTACCTGCCCCTCCCTACACACCCCATTGCCCGTCTTTGCTGCCTGTTGTGCATTCCCTGCTCATCCAGCCCACAAACTCCCCTTGAGGTCGTTGGCAGGAGCAAATGCAGCAGAGCCAATGACACCCGCAGTGCGGCACCCTCCACCCGCAAAGGGTCCTGCCAGGAGGCCACAGAGCGAGGGAGGGCTGAGCCAGGTGTGGCTGCAGCCCCGCCCCACGATATCCATGTGAGTCCATTGCCCATCCGCCTATCCGCACATCCACGTTAGCCACGGAAGCTAAGCCATTCAAATTGCGGCACTGAAATGAACAGAGCTGAACAATAAGCTAAAACATGCCTAGAGCAAGTTGAGCAATAAACAGGTTTTTAATTTTTTCCCCTTCCATCTCTTGAGTGTCTGTCTCTGATGGATGATGTGACAGAGGAAGGCGGCTCCATAAATTCCGAATTCTGAATACTAAATCAGCAAGTGGCTGTGGGGTGCTGGGATCCCGCTCCCCCTCTCCTTGGAGCGCGGTTTTACGGGGACTCTGTGACCCTGCCCTGCCCCTCCTGAGGTCTGGCGGCTACTATGGCCCATAAACAGGCAGTGGGACCACATGTCATCACAGTGGCCCAAGAGGGCAGCATTCAAATCCCCGGTTCTGGGGAGAAGGGGTTCAGAATGGCAAGGATTCTTGTTCAGGGTCACAAACATGCAGAGACATCTGGTATCAGTGCAGTTCTTTGGGTCTTGTCCATCGTGAAAGTAGGGGTTGCTTCTCCATCCTATATAATAAAAGGCCAGCGACCACAATGGCGTAATGACCAGAAGGACCAATCGACCAGTCCCTATGAGGTGCATTGACCACCTCTCGGTCCCTCCCCCGAGCCTGCAGGCTCCAATCGCTGGATGGCCAATGGGGAACTGGGGTGGGTGGCAGTAGGGCGGGACTGGGGACTGGCGAGCGGGTGGAACGGCCGACCTCTCAGTCCCTCCCCCCTGCCCGCAGGCTCCGATAGATCTCCAGATGGTGACCAGGAAACCAGGGTGGGTGTCAGCGGCAGGGCTGGACAGGGGACTGGCGAACGGGCAGAAGATGGCCCTGGTCGCAGGCTAGTTTTGCATATAAGAAAACTGAGCTTCCGCACCACTGAGTAGCTTGCATGAAGTCACATGGCAGAGGTGAGACTGGAACCATAGTTGGTTTGTACCCAGAACTCACATTTTTTTTGTAGCAAACTTATTAACATCATGGCACATACACAGAATAGTGATGTGTGAGCAGCATCCTGGAGAAAACTGAAGGGACTTGGGAGCCTTCCTCTGGGGCTTGGTGGAAAGTTTTTATTACCTTTTGTTTATATTGTATAATTACTGTAAGAAAAATAAGTATTGGCAAAGACATTAAATATCGAATACGTATAAAATTTTCAAATAATATATTTTATATCTGTAATGAGGAACCTGAGCTTGCTTCTGTGAACATAATGTTTTCATATCAAGTTTTATGTTTGAAATGGCTCCACACGATTCCTGATCGATACTTTTTAATGACGGCCTCTTCCCATTCTCAGTAACCGCCGCTCGCCAGGAACTTTGTTCACACAAGTAGGTAATAAAAATTTTAAATCATTTTTTTTCAACAGACAGTTAAAAAATTTACAACAGTTGAAATTATATTTGGAGACTCTAACAGCTTTTCCTTTTCTCTCATTGACAATTAGACTGTCGGAATTTCTTATGATATTACGCTTGGATTTCTAATTGAACTGAACTTTTGCATATCAAATGTGCCAATACAAGGGTGCAACATGATCTGAGGGCTGCCTGTGCAGTATTGGAGCAGTCACCCAGCAGGTGGCTACACGTGGAAGAGAGAACCCCACACGAAAAGCAGGGGCTCTTGGATTCATTGTCCGTGCGCCCTCCAGGAACCCACCCAATGTCCCACACACACCTTGGGCTCCACACCGTGCTCCTTGGGTGCCTGGATCGCAAGTCCTCCATCAGCTCCCCAGGGATCCTGCACACAGTGGGCGACCGTTTGCAGAAGTAGACATGCACTCAGCATCCCTGGGGAGCCAGAGCAGGCACTGTGCACAGGTGTGTTTGCCACAGGTGAAGACCACAGGATGACCCTTTGGGACCTGCTCCCTTCAGGCTGTGCTGGAAGGAGCCCCCACCAGGATGCTTGCAGCCAATGCTGATAGCTCCGGGGGCTCGGAGGGTCCCAGGAGCCTCCAGGGCTGAAAGCACCGCCATCTATCTCTCTGCTTATTTATAAACCATTTGTGGCCAGCTACCTGGTGGGATGTTTTGCTCTAGATTATGCTCCCCACTGTAATTGTTGACTGTGGTAAATAGTGTTGTGAAATCATAACTGCAGTTTCTCCTCCCAGTGCTGTTTTTATCTTACCTTTCTTCGCCATGTAGGCAGCTTTCAGGTACCCACACCTCCAGGGAGGGTGGAGACAGTCAGGAACATGGCATCATTGCCCAGCTTAGGATTGCAGCACATGCCTTGGAGCATCCTTAGGAGAAATAAAGAAGTGAAAGCCACGTGTTTTGTGAGAGAGCATTTCATGGCACTTGTAAGGGGCTTGGAGGTCTCAGAGAATAGGTTTTAAACACAGAATAGAGGGAATATTCTATTAGGAAGAATATAAGGTAAGAGCTATTATTTTAGTCACCTGCGTGCCCCCCTCCACCCCCATCCCAGCCCAGGTTCGGATGTGATCAGCCAGCAGGGAAGAAAAGATCAAAAGAGATGGTACTGGGGTTTAAATGGGTCCCTGAGCCCAGCCAGAGTGGCTCGGTGGTTGAGTGTAGACACATGAACCAAGAGGTCATGGTTCCTTCCTGGTCGGGGCACATGCCCGGGTTGCGGGCTCAATCCCCAGTATGGGGTGTGTAGGAGGCTGCTGATCAATGATTCTCTTTCATCATTGATGTTTCTCTCTCTCTCCCTCTCCCTTCCTCTCTGAAATCAATAAAAATATATTGTTTTAAAAAATGGGTCCCTGGCTTGCAGCCACCAGCACTGCTCCTTGGCGCTGTGGGGGGAAGGGGCTGCAGCATCACTGAACCCCTTTTAGGGATCTCAGATGCACATAGGTAGATGTGAGAGCAGAAGAGAGTGTTGCTTGCCTTCCCGGGTGGAGCCCAGGAGGCCAGGCGTCCCTCACCAACATGTCCCTCAGCAGCTGAGCAGAAGACCAGCAATGGCTGAGAGGGTCTAGAGATCAGGTAAGTCTTGGGAACCTGTCCTTCTGTGCTAGGGGGAAAGCCACCAGAACCCCCAAACTTCTCCAAGGGATGCAAATGTGGCCCAGACGGCAGCTGGAAAGAGGCAAAGAGGCTTTGCAGTTGGGATAAGGAGAAAGCCAACACCGTTGACCGGGCAACTGGAAGCCACAGTGGGGACCAAGGTCACGTGCTACAGATGCAGCAGGGGCAGAGGCCAGTACCCCAGAACCCACAAGAGAGTCAGCAAGGGGCCCCTCCTCATGGCCCTCGGAAACCCAATGATTCCAGGAAAAAGAGAGCAAAACAGAGGTTAAACCCCAAACTGACCCTGTTTACATGAGAAGTGGCTGGTCATCTTGAACTGGTAAGTTTGTTTTCCACCTTTGGAGGAGATGAGGGACGGAGAACTAAGGTGAGTTCTGTTAAAAAGAAACAGAGAGAGTTACAGTTTCGCACATCGAAGATGATGACTGCATAAATAATTCATACCTACTGCAGAATTTATAAATGAATTCATCACTGTTCACTTTTGAGTATAACCAAGATGTATAACAGGCAAATCCTCCATTGATGAAACAAACCCTGACTGAATCTCAATGGGCGAAGGAGGTGAGTATTCACATTAGAAAATGATTCTCCTCTTTACCAAAGATGCTACCGCTAACGTCCTTTAATTGTCCAGACGTCTAACGCAGTTAAAGAATGTTCGACTGAGTAAAGCTCATGTTTCTAGGCGGCCATCCAGCACTGTGTTGAGGTCTGTGCTGCTTCGCTTTAACCCAAACCTCAGCCCAGCACGCTCATGCTAGAACTATGACGAAGGCAAGAAAGACTGGCCGATGCGAACAGATGGAGCCGAAGGCCATGCCCCCCAACCAGCTGTGGCACCGTGAAGGCCCTCTCCCATCTGGGCTTCTTCTAGAAGGAAAGGCCTTCAGAGTCACAGGTGGCTCTATGGTGTCTTCTAGCGCTAGTCCTGTGGCTGTGTATTTAGGAAGGTGCTGAGTTACAGACCGACCTGCTCCTGTTCTTGTTCATAAGAATATAGAGCTTAGAAGCACGTCATGTGATATGAGCATGTCTGAGACTATGGTTAGATGCTAAATAGCATCTAGTCAGCTACATAGTGAGTGTCCACTCTGTACCAGCCCCCAGCGAGACACTGTTAGGGTAACAAAGGGAGAGCCCGTTTCCTGCCTGGGAAGAGAGGGCACCTCGGAGGAAGCAGAAAGAAGACCAAAAAGACACCACAAAGTCCAGGGCCCGAGGGCCCCGGGGAGGCAGGGCTCCCTGTGAGCTGCAGGGTCAGGAGGAGAAAGATGAGCTGGGTTTTGCAGCACAGGCAGGATTTCTAGAAAGCAGAGATGCAAGAGTGGGAACAGTGCTTCTCAAACGTCGTGCACCTATGGACACCACAGCAGTGCGAGGGATGCAGGGCGCAGCCAGTGATGATGGGCGGTGCCAGATGGGGAAGAGGGAGTGGAGAAATGTCCATTCTCAAACATTTCCAAGGCTTTGGCCCCCTGTTGTCTCGCTCCCATCCAGCCACGGTGCTGTGAATATCTCCACGGAACAGCGGCTGGTGGCAACCCCCCAAGTCCTCCCCTACAAAGGAAGAAACTCAAGCCAAGGTCTTACTGTTCAGCAGAACTCCTCACTCCCTTGGGAAAGCAGGGTGTTTCTTAAGAAGCATTTGAGGAGCTGAAAATAAAAGTCAGAAATTAAAATAAAACAGATATACCAAAGCAGGAGCCATAGAGAGAGAAGACGAAATCAGGAAAGCCAAACCAAAGTTAACTTTGGCCACTGAGCTACACTTAGCTGCGAGCCTCCTAAAAGCCAAAGAGAAAAGGGAAAGCCATCCTATTTAGTACAGCTAATAAAAGTAAATGTATCAAGTGCTGTATTTAGAACAGACACACTCCTGCTGAATGTTCAGAAAGTATGATAGAATTTTGAGGGTGTTGTGGAGGGCTTGCTAGCAACTCCCTTTGATTGCCTCAGCACATAGAATACAGAGTGAAGAACTCATATTCGTCAGGCCCGCGCTGCTGTGCGGATACTTTACTAAGCACTGGATGGTAGAAGGAGAGCTAGGACACAATCCTCTCCCACCGAAAGCTTTTAACCTGATTAAGGAAATGCAACATGCAGTCAAATAAGTATCTATTCAAAAGCAAATGTTTGTTTAAGGTCTTTCTTGTGCTGGCCATATAATAGACTGGTAATTCCCATTAGAGAGGCAGAATTTAAAAATTTCTCCAAGGTTGGGTTGAAAGAACAGTCTTAACAGAGCCTGGGTGTGTCTTTTATTTTTAAAAATCCAATCACAAGAAGTTAGTGGGACCGCAGAAATCATTTCACTCTATCAAATCATCATGCTGAAAAAACTCTATAAACATGTCGACACTGAAAACCAAGGAAAATATTTTTATTTTATTTTTTTAAATATATTTTATTGCTTTTTTACAGAGAGGAAGGGAGAGAGATAGAGAGTTAGAAACATCGATGAGCAAGAAACATCGATCAGCTGCCTCCTATACACCCCCTACTGGGGATGTGCCCGCAACCAAGGTACATGCCCTTGACCGGAATCAAACCCGGGACCCTTCAGTCCGCAGGCCGATGCTCTATTCACTGAGCCAAACCGGTTAGGGTGGAAAATATTTTTAAGTAAGTAAACAACATAAACTGATAACAATGGGCACATGCACAGAAATCCACAACTCAGTTTATAGCTCATTCTCATGACAAGACAGAAGAAGAACTAGGTTAGAAATACGCTGCTTAGCTGTAAGCAACAGAAACCCTGACCAGACAGTGCTGCTCAAATTTCATGTGTGTGTAACTCACCTGGGGAATCAATGTTGAAATGCAGGTTCTTGTATGGTAGGTCTGGGATTGGACCAGGCAGTATCTTGAGTCGAGAGGGACTAGACAGGTCATGGCTGGGGCTTTATTTGTCTAATTGATACGCTCTTCAGAGACAAGCCTTCCAGGTAAAGGCAGCCTGGGCTTGGAGGGAGACCGGTGACACCAGTCCTGGACCCAGACCATTTGCATGCATGCATGCATGTGAGTGTATGTTTGCAAAGAATGATGCATTTGGTTGAGTAAATTGAGGCCTACACGTTACCCTGAAACTTAAAATGCAAGTCACCCCCTAGGCAAGCCCAGGGTGCAGCATTAAGAGAAGCTCTTTGTCACTGCTGAAGGACAGTCGCAAAGCAGCAAACAGCAGGCGCTGATGGAGTACAAATCATGACAGACAAATTTAATTGCTCTTTCTCTAATCTATACAAATGCCAGATGAGGAGATAAAAGGAAAGCAGTGAATATAATAGCTCTCGATTTCAGGAAAGTGCTTGGGAATACTGACTTGGGTGAGGTTCTGAGTGAAAAATAAATAATAACAATTCCAGTGAACCTGCTGGCGGGGTGTCCTGGTGCTGGGAAGGGAGGAGCCCCCTGCATTCAGAGGGCACGGAAAAGGGGGTGCTAGAGACTGACAGCAGAACCCTCTGTGCCCACATTGCCCAGAGCCTGCATCTCAACCGGGACCTGAGTCAAAGTCTGACCAGTCCTCTCCCAAGACTGTGGCCCTGGGAGCAGCTGACGATGGGCAAGGCCGGAGCTTGGCAAACGTGCAGGCTCTCAGGCCCCACCCAGCAGCCCAGCGGAGTCGGCTACCCACTGGCATCCAGAGATACTGCTCTAACCTGCCAAGTTGGGGGGCACTCCCCCACCTTCAACCTGCTCCCCAGCCATGCCCCCCCAAACACTCTGTTCCAAAATTCCCCTTCTGCTCCCACAGCAAACGGCTACCTCGCTGCCCTGATGACAGCTGTTCAGGAGAGTCGGCCAAGCTAAGTGCAAACACCATGGGGTGTTTGTCTTTTTAAAACGAGTCAGTTAATTAGACGCTACTGGTGGGATTTCAGAGCACGTAACATGGAGTGGCGGGGGGCGGGTGCGGAATGGCATGGTCCAGGGATCCCTCCAAGAAATAAGGAGTGTTGAATTGAGTGCCCCCCCCCCGCCCCCGCATGCTCAGTACTAGGATGCACTTTGTCTTGTTTATTTCACACAATCCTGAAGCTGTCATTATCCCCCTTTTAGGGTGAGAAGTCCGACACTCAGAGAGGTGAACCAGCCAGAGGTGACCAGCCTGGTGCTGCCGGGTGCCGACTTCCGACGTCGGGGACCCCCCCAGCACCCTGCCGCTCGCCCCACTCTCTCTGCCGACCTGTGTGGATCCCCTTGCCCAGCCCTGATCACACCCACATTTAAAGGACTGTCGCTGAGGGTGATCGTGATTGGCGGAGAGGGGCTCTCAGAACCTCTTCTGCTCCAACTTCCTTTCTTGCTCACGGGACTGAGGAACAGGAGCTACACAGGCACGGAAAGACAGAAAAGCAGGAAAGCATATGAACTGTCTGGGCGCTGGATACATGGGTTAGACTTGCTTGTTTCCAAAAACATGTGAAGTAAACTTACAGCATAAAAACTGTATGTATCAGTCCCTTTACAATAATAACTAATGAAAGCCACGTGATAAGGGGAAAGGGAAACTTGACAGAGACCCAGCAAAAAGACAGCTGCTGCCGTCAAGCATGTAACTGAGCTGTAGAGTCTCAGAGAGTTGAGGCAAAGAGGTATGATGACATTTTCCAATGAAAGTGAATGTTGGCAGAAGAGACCCACTCTTTTAAAATACATACATGCCGAAGCCGGTTTGGCTCAGTGGATAGAGCGTCGGCCTGCGGACTGAAGGGTCCCAGGTTCGATTCCGGTCAAGGGCATGTGCCTGGGTTGCGGGCACATCCCCAGTAGGAGATGTGCAGGAGGCAGCTGATCGATGTTTCTCTCTCATCGATGTTTCTGACTCTCTATCTCTCTCCCTTCTGCAGGCCTCACACTGGGGATCAAGCCCACAACCTAAGTATGTGCCCTGACTAGGAATCGAACTGTAACCTTCTGGTTCATAGGTGGACGCTCAACCACGGAGCCACACCGCCAGCTGGGCAGGGAGACCCACTGTTTTCTGAGCCCTTAAAGGAAAACATCTTACGAAACTGACAGAGGCCCCTGCCTGGGAAGGGGTGAAAAAATTATCTGTGACCTGGAGAAGCAAGCTGTTTAGGTAAGGTGCCTCCAAATGAGATTCAACTTGGAAAGGCATACGCATCAACACGGGAAGGAAAAAATAATCATAAAGACAGAGATGGATTCAGTAAGTGGGGGAGACCTCGAAAGTGGGCCCCCACGGAGAGAGACGCGGCTCCAGAGCAGAGCACAAATTAGATGGGTTTGCAATGGGATGTGGCAGAGGAATAAGTAAAGAGGGCAAGATAAGCTGGGCATGCGTGTGCAGGGTCCGGACTCGAAGCTGGGAGGCAATGGCCGCCGGTGTTGAGCTGGAGCCTGGGAGATTGCAGCCAGCTGCAGGCATCTCATTACCAGACAGAGGGGGGCCAAGTGGAGAGGGTTCAGGGAAGGGCACCAGGCATGATGAGGCAGCAGGAGAGATTAATTTACGAGGAAAGATTAAAAACTAAACGAGGAGAGCTGGGCTCTGGGAAGGCTGGCTCCAGGGCGTGGAGGGAATGTGCGAGGCACTCGGGCAGACAGGCAGAGAGGAGGAGGAGGCCTGGCCTGGACCATGAGTGATGAATGGGCCACAGGTGGGATGAGCTGAGGCAGCGATGGCAGAGATCGAGGGGCTGCAGACCTTTCTAAATGCTTGGCAAGGGCAGCTGGGCAGGAAGCTAGAGACTAGTGTGAGTACAGACCGTGTGGGTGCCTGCTGGTCGGTCGCGTTTATTACCGAGACAGGCGATGGCAGGCAGGTTTCAGAAGACGCATGAGTTCTGTTTGGTCTTGATAGGCTTGGCATACATCCTATAGGCAAGTGGGCAACAGGTTGGTATTCAGTCTGGACTTAGAGATTCAGGAATTAGCAATATGCCTGTGATAACTGAAGCCATGGTGTGAAGGAGATACCCAAAGGTTTGTGAGAACTGGAGAGCAGAGCACCAAAAGTAATCTTGGGAAATGCCAATGGCTACAGGGTGAGTGGGTGAAGGAAGGTGCTGAGGAAGGTGAGAAGGAGCAGCCTGAGAGTTCACTGGAAAACAGAGACCATGGAATCACACATCACAAGAGGAACAGTTCCAAGAAGGAAGGACTGATGAACAGTGTGAGGTGGCATCAAAATTCAAGCCAGTAAGGACCAATGTATCCACTAGACTCAACACTGTGGAGGTCATGGTGACCAGCAAGAAGAAGCTCGATGGATCGGGTGGGGCAGGAGCCAGACTGCAAGACAGTGAGAGGCATGTGGGCGGCGATGGCCAAGAGTGTGGCAAGGACTTAGGATGCCTGGCCGAGAAGGGCAAGAGTGGGTTAGGACGACGCTTACACAGTGTCTGTGGTTAGGGAGGGCTTGGTTTTCTTTGGTTGCTTCTTAAATCAGAATGATCTGAACACGATTTCAGGTTATGGGGGTAAAGAGGTAGAAGATTTTAAGGGAATAAGAGAGAGGGAGCTGGACAGAGATCATGGTCTTGGAATGGGCTATGGGCACCTAAGATTTCAGAGTGGGATCTGTTCTGGGTTATTCCAAGCCACCAAATACACCTCTGCTCATGTGGCTTAAAACCCTTTGGGACCTTCCCACTACTTTTAGGATAAGGAATGACATACTCCCCAGGCGGCCCATAGGCTCAGCATAGTCTGGCTGCCCCCAGCCTCCTCTTGTAACACATTCCTCCTCCCCACTCCCTCTAAACCCCACTCCCCTAAACTTCACTCCCTCTAAACCCCATTCCCTCTGGCTTTCTTGCACACGCAGGCCACTTGCACATGCCTGGTACACTCCCCAACTCATCCTTTCTTTCATAACTCCGACTCACTTTTCAGATTTCAGCTTCTTTCAGTAAATCTTCCCTGTATTCTGACTTGGACAGCTTCCTTTATTATTGTTTATTTAGAACCACATTTCTCTTTTCCAGAGTATGTATTTATGCATTCTTTATTATGAGTACCCAATTCTGAAAGAGTAGGGACGATCTCTGTTTTTAATCACTGTGGTAACTCGAGCACCTAACACAGGGCTGGCATTGCGTAGGCCATCAATGCATAGATTTTGAATGGATGAATGAATGAATGAATGAATGAATGGCAAATGTTTGTGAGGGAAGGAAAGCACACAGCCTGTCTTGTCTGGTAAGACAGGACAAGCCTAGGGATCTGGAAATGGCAAGTATTTTGAGTAATTGAGCTCCAGGTCCACGCCCCGAGCCGACATGGCAGAGCTACCCACAGCCCCAGACTACACACGGGAAGAGGGGGCACTCTTCTGAGAGCAATTCAGGCTGGCACCAGCAGCCAACTTCGTTTAAAGAGGCATAACACTTTAATTATCGTGGCACTCCAAAGGGCTCATACAGCCGAGAACTAATTGCTGGTACAGGCTGCCTGGGTGAAGTCAGTGTGAGCTCCAGAAAGGGGCAAGGAGACAATGAGACTTGGAATTAGTATGCCAGAAACATCCAAACCGCATTCATTGTGTTCATAGAAATACCTAAGAATATTAGATATTTGGGGGCTTATTATTCATATTAGTTATAATATGGAAATCAAATTTTATTTCTAAATTGCAATCAAATGGCACTTTCTATTAAAACTTTAATAGCAAGCCAGATTAAGCAATGCTACGGTTACATATTAGTAATTCAGTTTGGTTATAACTTACGTATTTTTTTATGAATCATCATGGGATGAAATAAAGCAAGATATTTTCCAAAATGAACTGAGAAGACTTTTCTTTGGTGAAACAGAGAAACTGCTTAACAGTTCAAATTAATAATATAGTCTTAGTGAAATAAGCAAAGATAAGCACTAATAGTGAAGCTTCACACTCATGAAAATAATTCACCTTCTTCTATTATATTATCCTGAAGAACCAATGACCAGAGGGTCCTACGAAGTCAACTAATCAGATACCCTGTGTTGAGACAGAATTACATGGAATCCCTCTCTGAAGCCTGACAGCTCACTAAGAACCAACCTTGACTTACTTCTTTGTCCAAAGTGCAGTGGCCTTCCCTTAAATGTATTTGGATTTCCCACTGCCTCTTGCACGTAGTATGTGCTCAATGAAAGTTTGATATGTTCATTTAATAAATCAATCAATCATAAGTTGATCTCTCAAAGATACACTAAGCCACAGTAACAACAATCATATGGCTGATGCACATGTAGCACATTCCAGGTGGCAGCCACTACCCAGTGCCATGCCATTGTAACTCACTTCCTCCTCACAGCATCCCTGTGTGGTAGATGCTACTGTCACCCACTGAACAGAGGAGAACACTGAGGCATGAAGGGCTTGAGTAACTTGCCCAAGGTTATCATCAAGCAAGTGGCAAAACTGTGACTCAAACTCGGGTCCTCAGCCTCCAGAGCCCACACGGTGGGCCTGCTCCTCAGCTCTCACCCTACATTGTTATCAGACGCCAGCTCCCTTGTAAGGGAGCACATCCTCCATGGCTTTGTAGAGGCCGCCCCCTGGCACAGCGACCAAAGCCACCAGCCCCCTCTGTATCCTTCAGGGAAGCCGTCCATGTCTTGCAAAAGTCCAGTGTCTACAAGGGATTGGGGAGGCACTTGTTTGTATCTGCATTTCTAGGCTCCTGCCCGGTTGCCTCTCCCAGCTCAAGGCCCCTCCCTTTGGTCCTATTGGCCAGCCCCTGTCCTCGCAGGGCAGCAAGGAGCACCTCCCATGCAGGCAGGTGATGTCGAGTATCAGGTTGTCAAGGAGAAGAACGGCCCCCTCCCCTGGCAGATGCTTTAAGTGTCCTCTTTAGGCTGTTTGCTCGGCTGCTTGAGAAAGGGGATAGTGATAATCAAAATCATGCATCTTCACTGGGAAAAATGTCAAACCACACCAAAGCGTAGGGAGGAAATAATTACAGTTCCTTCCCATTCCTCCCTCCTTCACCTCGCCCAGAAGTAAACAGATGACCCACTTTACTCTCAGACTGGGCCAGTTACAGAAATTGCTGCCTGTAGAGGTGCGAATACCCCCAAGAAGAGAAACCCCTTACATTGCCTTGGCTCCCGCAGCCCTCTCTGCTCCCACCCGCCCTCACACCCCAGCTGCACTTCCTGAGGTGAGGAATTGAAGGGAGGAGGGAAGAGGATCTATGGGCCATGAACCCGGCTGGGGACAAGGGAGTCTTGGATGGGGCGGTGATAGAGCAGGGAGGCAGGAGCCCCCCAGAGGAAATGTGCAAGCTTCATACTTGAGCTGAGGTCTGGGCCTAGAAGCCAAGAGAGAGGAATGGCCTGCTGGAGAGGCAGATGTGGTCGGTGCTGGGAGGAAACTCAGGGGCAAATCTGGCTGAGAAATACACATGGAGCAGCCGGCAGCCCCACCACACAGCTTTCTCCACGTCTCCTCTTGCCTTGAGTACCCAGGACAGGTAATGACACACTTTTCTTCTCTCTCTCTCTCTCTCTCTCTCTCTCTCTCTCTCTCTCGTCACTCTCTCATACTTAGTGACTTCCCAGTCTTAAAGCCAGCCTGTGATTCAGCCTACAAGCGGTCTTTCTTTGGAGCTGGCTGCCTTTGCTCTTTCACGGGTTAACACTCCCGGCTCAGGCAGCACAACGGAGCGGAGCGGTGCAAACAATGCCTGGCTAATTCCCTCACTATTAGCCCACTGAGAGAATAACCACATATAATAATCCCCCTCCCCTTCTACTCCCCCAAACCAACAAAAACCAACCTTGTCATTTCCCCTTCCCCTGGGGTGCACTGTGCTTCCCTTCAGAATCGGGAGTAAATTATCTCCAAAGAAGGGTTCATTAAGAATAAATAATAATTTGCACTTCTAATGCACCTTTTGTCTAAGTATCTCAAAGCGCTTTACTTAATTAATTAATTAAGAGAATTAATTAATTCGGAAAGCACTCCTGGAGGGAGGGAAGGCATACTTAATGACACCTGTTTTCCAGATGAGTAAACTGAGGCCTATAGGAAAGGGCTCAAGGTCACAACAGAAAAAAGTGGTGGCATCGAGTTGGGGGGGGGCAGGGGCGTTAAGACTAGCTTTGCTCCAACATGTTAAGATTTTGTTGGGCAAGCCAAGAAAGTCCCTGGGGGGCACGGGGAGCAGGAAGTTGGTGAGGAAAAAGTTGCTATGGCCACCTTTAGACGTCAGGGAAGATGAGGCCAAGACGAGGAACTCCACAGAGGCTATAGGTCCAAGTACACTAGGTGCCAGGACAGAGGGGTCAGGTGCCCTCGATCCAAAACCCAGGCTGAGTGGGCTCCCGACAGAGGGTCTGAGCCCCTCACAGGCACGAGAGTCAGCTGGGTTTGAGTGACAGGCACATGGCTCCCCTGGCAAGGTGGCAGTTGGCATACAATTAAATGCTTCTGAGCACCAGCACCTCCCAGGTGCTGTCTATTGAGACTAGAGCTAATCAGAGTTCGGGCTCTTTGTCTGCAGGTGGGGCAAGCAGGCTCCCCTGCTCAGTCCGGTGAGGGAGAGGCAGTCAGGGCTCGTAGAACACTCTCCCAAGCCTAACCCCTGGGGTGCCCATCAACCTCCCATCAGCATCCTGGTCACTCCAGACACTGTCCTGGGACTCAAGTCCCAACAGGAGGCAGAGATGCAGGCACTTCCCAGCTGTCCCCCACCCTCTTCATGCTCCTTTGTGCCAGTCCATCCAGCCCTCGCCCCCACCTGTTCCCAGCAAAGCTAACTAGGCCACATGTGCACGCACACCCCCAAGCACACATGCACACAGATCCCATGAACATGCACGGCTCTACAAATTAACAACCCAAGCTTGTCTTTTTCATTGTGTTTTTATTATGATGCTCCTCAATGATGTTTTTAAATGAATTTTGAATAGTCCCCGTAATTTGGTTTGTTCTACATTGCAATGCAAGTACCAGGGCCCCGCAGGAATTGCTGCGAAGAATACAATATTATGTGAGCGTGGCTTCTGCTTGCCTTTCTGCTTCCTCATAATTAAGCTTTATTGAGTTGTAAAATGAATAACAATTTTTAAGAAAACTGTTTATTGATCCAGGTGCGCATGCAGACATATAAGAAAACTTTCTCCAATTCCTAACCTCACCAAGTGCCTCCAGACCCCGGTCTGCTCCCCGGTCCCGCTATGAGCAGTGGATCCCCTTCGGCTGCAGGCGGAGCTTTCTCTGACACTGGGAAGCAAACTATTGGTGTCTGCATTGGGAATGGGAACCTCACTAGGGCTTGTTAATGGCAGAAGTCAACCAAAATTCCAGGGACTCCTGACTTACCTTGACCTTAATGCCTAGTTTTGTCACTTGGGAAGTCTATCTTTGGTGAAGACACTGTGCCCTTTGAAAAAAAACAAATTCAAAAGGGATCACAGACTTGAATGTAGAGCCCAGCACTATAAAACTCCTAGAAGACAGCATAGGAGAAAATGATGGCCTTGGGTGCGGCAGTGACTTTTCAGATACAGCACCAAAGGCCCCATCCACGGGGGAGGAGGGGAACTTCATTAAAATGAAAAACCTTTGCTCCATGAAAGACAATATCAAGAGAATGAGAAGACCGACCACAAACTGGGAGGAAATATTTGATAAAGGACTGTTGTCCAAAATAATACAAAGAACTCTTAAAACTCAACAATAAGAAAACAAGCAACCTGATTTTAAAATGGGCCAAAGATTTTAACAGACACCTCACCGAAGAAGATATACAGACGGCAAAAATGCATATTCAAAGATGCTCTACATCAGATGCCATCAGGGAAATGAGTATTAAAACAACAATAAGATACCGCTGCACACTGATTAGAATGTCCACATCGAGAACTCTGACAACACCCAATGCTGGCGAGGACGTGGAACAAAAGGGACTCACTCAGTACTGATGGGAATGCGAAACGGTACATGCACATTGGAAGGCAGAGTAGCCGTTCCTGACAAAGCCACATACACTCACACCACATGGTCCGGCCATCAAATCCCTTGGTATTTACCCAACGGAGTTGAAAACTTACATCTACATAAAAACCAGCTCATGGGTGTTTATAGCAGCTTATTCATAATTGTCAAAACTTGGAAGCAATCCAGGCATCTTCAATAGGTGAATGGATGAACTGTGGTACATCCAGACTAATGGAATAGCATTCAACACTAGAAAGAAATAAGCTAACAAACTATGAAAAGAAATGGAGGAAACAAACGTATATTGCTAAGTGAAAGAAGCCAAGCTGAAAAGGTTACACACTGTATGCTTGCAACTATATGACACCTGGAAAAGACAAAATTATGGCAACGGTCAAAAGATCGGTGGTTTCCAGGGGTTGGAGGTGCAACAGAGAGGATCTTTAGGGGAGTGAAAATTCTGTGACACTCTGGTGATAGATACATGTCATTATACATTTGTTCAAATCCATGGAATGTACAACACCAAGAATAAACACTAAGATAAACTATGGAGTTTGGGTGATTATGATGTACCAATTAAGTAATCAGTTGTAACAAATGCACCACTCTATTGGAGATGTTCATAACAGGGGAGGCTATGTGTGTGTGGAGGCAGGGGGCTTATGGGAAATCTCTGTACTTTCCACTCAGTTTTGCTGGAAACCTAAAACTGCTTTAAAAACAGTCTTTAAGCCTGGCCGGTGTGGCTCAGCTGGTTGAGCACCGAGAAATTGCCGGTTTGATTCCTTTCAAGGCACATGCTTGGGTTGCGGGCTCAATCCCCAGTAGAGAGTGTGCAGGAGGCAAACAACCAATCCTTCTCTCTCATGATATTTCTATCTCTCCCTCCCTCTCCTTTTCTCTCTTTCTAAAATAAAATCACTTTTTTAAAAAAGCATTTTAAAAAGAAAACACTAAATTGCTGCAAGCAGCCACCTATAATGCCAATAGTAACTATGGGAAAAAGATATTAAAGAGAGAGAGGAATGGTGGTATGTATCCATAAGATTAGATCAGGGTGCACATATATATACACACATGTACACTTTCACTCCTTGCATTCCACATGGCATGTCACATGTGGATGTTGGAAAACTAGTGTCTGTCTCATACTTTCTATGATTTCAGGGTGTGTATACTCATGTGTGTTGTATATGTGTGTGCACATATGTGTACACAACTTTGTGTACACTTAAAGTTATAGACATGCAAATGTATTGATTCTATTAACTGCATTTGCAAGCTGTATGCATGTGTTAATGCATTATGTTGTGCATAAATATATACATGCGTGTTTATGTGTGCATATCTGTGTGAGTGTGTGTGTGTGTGTATGTGTGTGTAAATAATGCTATCATGGCTAGCAGTGAGGAGAGGACCGGCAGCAGGGTGAACCTCCGAATGACAAGCAGGGTATGAGGACCTGCGTGTCCAGTCAGGTTCACTGCTGGAAAGTGGGGCCTGCAGCCATCAGAGCCCTGAATTAAATGTCCCAAGGGCACTGCCATAGGGAGCAGGCTGACGTCAAGGCCATAGGGGCCCTTGACCCTGGAGGGCAGGGCAGCTGGTCTCCCCCCAGAGGAACAGAGCTGAGCAGCATTAGGCACAGGCTGACCCCGGGGCTGGGCAGGAGGGAAGTCAATACGCGAATAGGCTTGAGGGTGTGAAGCCTTGGGAGGCCCTTCCCTCCTCACTCTCCAGATTTGGCCCCTGGGAGCTGGGAGGAGGCAGACGCATGGATTTATGTGAGATCTGCCTAAGCGGAATGCCCTCGCGGTGTTTCTGAAGCCAGCAATGGGACATTCAGCTCACTCTGGCCACAAGAAAACTGAGGCCGGCCAGGAATCAGGTTAGCCCAGTACACAGTCGGCAATAACTGATTGTTAGTGAGTCAGGGGGTGAAGAAATGAATGACAAGATGAGTGAAAGGAAAGAGGAAGCAGAAAGGATTGAGTGAATAACAGGGACCATCTTGAACTCTTGGCTGTCTGTTCCTTATTCCAAAGAAGGGAAACAAGAGAAGCTAACAGAGGTTAATTCATAAAAAATGAAGAATTAGATCTTTCTATTTTCTGAGGGTGGAGAGGAGGAGATATTGAAAGGGAATATGCATGAAGTATTGTGTTTTCACACGTGATTATTTTGGAGGGTGTTTGTGCGTATGAAGGGGAGTTTATGTGGACGTGTTTGGGGGTATATGAATCAGACCCTGGATAAAGAGGGAGAAAAATCATTTGCTGAAGTCAAAGGCCTCCTGAGATAATACTGTGGTTGTGTTAAATCTCACAACCACAGTCACCATTGATTTATTTCATAAACATACTCACCACGGAGCTGGGCACTGTGGAGAATGCCCAATGAATCAGACCCACATTATCCCCTGAAGGAACCCACAGAAATAAGGTGTGTTTGCATTAGAACCAAGGGAGAGATTGCAGTGAGCCGAGAGGGATATACAAGTGAGGTACAAGAGGAGTTAGAAGCCAAGAGGCAATATTCTGTGTGTATGTGTGTTTATGTGTATGCACATGTGTGTGGTGTGTGTGCACATATGAGAGTCTGGGTGGAGAGCCTCTGTAGTTGAGCATTGGGATTTTGACTCATACATACAGCTGGGTTTGGTATATATTATACGGGGAATGTTGCATCTATGATTTCCTGTCTCCTCCATCACTCTGGAGCATGTTATTAGAAGGTCATCGGTGAAGTGACCATATAACTTATTGTTCAAATAGGAACACTTGAAAGTGAAAGAGGGCACGGCTCATAACGATATGCCAGGCAACTGGCATAGCCTGGAGCTGCCCTGTGCATGCCAGGGCTTGAGTTACAGAGGTTTGCAACGGGCTGTCCTTGAAGCCCAGCAGCCAAAGTGCGGGCTGACCCACAGGCAGGGGCAAGAGCTCGGGGAGGGCAAAGTGGGAGAAAAGGCTCCTGGGGCCCCAAATGTCCTTCCTCCCCACAACGATATGCCAGGCAACTGGCATAGCCTGGAGCTGCCTGCCCTGTGCATGCCAGGGCTTGAGTTACAGAGGTTTGCAACGGGCTGTCCTTGAAGCCCAGCAGCCAAAGTGCGGGCTGACCCACAGGCAGGGGCAAGAGCTCGGGGAGGGCAAAGTGGGAGAAAAGGCTCCTGGGGCCCCAAATGTCCTTCCTCCCCACAGCTGGGCTAGGCATTCAGGGCCCAGAAGCTTGCTGCTCAGCTTGGGATCTTAGCACTTACTCCATCCACTTTAGCACCACCATTTTGCCCCCTCTCACTGCCCCCACCCCCCAAGTGCCAGCCCAGGCAGGCTGCTCTAATGGATTACTTGCATTATCTCCCTCATCACTGCTTAAATATTTATCAGACCATTATGTATTTAGTGGCCAGGAGGGGGAGTGGAAGGGGCAGGAGGCAGAACTCCTTTGGCCAGATGCAAGGGTTAATTACAGATCGGATAAATCCCCCCACTTCTCACCCCACCCCCATTTAAAAATTAAACAAACAAACATGGTCGGGAGATGGAAAGTGGACCTTTACTTACATGTAAGGAAGTCCAACGCCACCTAATCCAGGTCTGAGTGCCTCCCGGGGCCTGGTTTTAGCATCTGTTCCCGGCCCCGACCTGCACACCTGTGGGCTGCCTGGGCCTTACACCAGCTTCTAATTAAAAACTATTCTTCCCTTTTTTGCTTGTCAAGCAACCAAAATCCAAGGTCTCCTAGAACTGGAGTCAACATCCGCCTCATAAAAGAAGTTCTGAAGGTAACTCCGGGGCTGGCACTGTGAAATATTGTTCATTATAACGAAGCAGCTGAGATAATGCTGCTTTCTAATTTCCCTTTCTCAGTCAGAAATTAAATAAAAAGTCATGTCTAAATTACAATACTGGATTGAGATCAGAGGAGGGCCCCATGCAGAGAGCTCATGATCTATCCTCCCCACATTTTACAGCCATTACAAAAGATGATTGTTGTTGCTTTCCCCTCCCTTGTCTTTGAGGCCATTTACATTTCTTCTGAACTCTCACTGTGTTTTATTCGAATCTCTTCAAAGTGCCAGTGCACATAATAAGTCAATCACAAACTTAAATTAAGAAAAAAAAGTAAACTCAGGCAAACTTGGGCTCTGAACTCCAAGATGAACTAACTGGAGGGCCCCTGACTGGGCTGTTAACCATCACCTTCTTGGCCCTGCAGTTTTGCCCACTGCCCAGGTGGCAAAGTCTTCTCCAGGGAGGATCAGGGCGGGGAGGACTCACTCCTCGCAAAAACAGCCTGCATTTCTATAGCCTTCCCTTGTTGCAGGAAGGCCCCTTGGACAAAATGGAAATGCTGGCTGGCTGGTAAGGGGTATTTAAAAAATTCCAATGAACCTGTAATATCATGGGTAATCGAGCACGCATTTGACTATCAATAAGGGGGGAAGAGGAACATTGGCACGTCTTGACAGTTGCAATTCAAGCATTCTGGGTTCTGAGAAGTTGTTGGCGTTTCCAGGATGTTGCACAAAAATTTGGTGCTGAAAATCATTGTTTTTGTTGGAATGGATTAAATAGCATCATTATGAACTACTTTTACTATATGCAAGTTGCTTCCTATCAACCGCTTAGATAATATAAATTGAGCACCTACTATGTGAAAGGCGCCGGGCAAGAATGAGCAAGTGATGATCTCTTCTACTAGAGTCCTGTGATCAGGGCCCCTGAGGCACTAGCTGCACTTGGGTGCTCACTCTCCAGCTGGGACAAGAGTACATTTAGACTTTAAGATGCAGCCCAAATTATTGTGAGTGTAGGGCTGCTCCAGGGAAGACTCTAAAAGTTCAACGGAAGTGGGTTTCTACAGGACACATTAGTCAGATAGAACCTGGCAGAAGAGAGGGGCTTGAGCTGGGCTTTGCAGACCAGGTAAGATTTAACAATGAGGACAGAAGATGAGAAACACTTCAGGAATGGCACAGTGTGAGTAAAGGCCCAGGGATGGGATGCACAGGGCATTAGGATACAGCAAGGTCTGGACAGACAGAGTGCCTCATGGTCTCCTATGGCCACAAGCAATCTACGTGTGGCTCCTCAGAAGGCCACTCAAGGTAGGCGGGGCCTGACTGCCTACGCTGTGGTTACCATGGCCAAGTGGCATCTGGCCCATGCTACATTTCAGAGCTGCAATGAGAATGACCAAGGAGCTACTCTACAGCTGGACACCTAGTCCAGATGCCCCACAGGCCACCATCATGGAGACACTGAAGCTCTTCCCCTACCAAAGGGCATCGTGTGCAGCCCAAAATGTTGCAATCAGAGGAGAAAAGGGGGGAGGGAGGCTTAGTGGAGTTTAATAGCAGGTGTCATGGCAATGGCCCTGGACTGAACTCATGTCATACACTTTGTCTTTTTGCAGTTTTGTACCCTTCAAGTGTCATCCCAGCCAGCTGCAGAGTGCATGCTCCAACAACATATCTATATTCAGCAAATTAGAGTGCCATCATTCTTCTGACTCCTTGACATGAAGAAGTTCAGTTGGACTTAAAACCCATTCACCTCATCGCAATACTCCATTTCAACACTCCATTTGTCAATGGAAGAAAAGGAAAGCTGTTAAATTCTTTAAATATAATTTCAACTGTTATGAATCTTTAATAGTTATAAAAATGGCTTTAAATTTTTTATCACCCACTTGTGCAAAGTTTCTTATCAAGGGTGACTACCAAGAATTTGTAGAGCTCATCATTAAATGAGTCTTGATCAGGGATGGTATATAGTCACTTCAAACATAAACCCTGATATGAAATAGTTACATTCATGGAAAGAAGTGAGCTCACATTTCTCATTAAAGTTGGAAAAAAGTTTTATCCTAATTCAACATATAATATCTTTCCTAATACACTATATTTTATTTTTCATTTTGTATAATTAAAGAAAATGGAATGATTTTTCCCCAAGCCCCATAGAAATATCCCAAATCCCCTGCAGTTTCCTACAATGTGCAGTACAAATATTCTTGTTTCCATGTGTGTCGTGACTTTAAAAAGCTGGACAGCCCTGGTCTAAGGTATCTTGCTCGTCTTCGTGGACTTTGGGAGGTACATGCGTCTGACTGGCAGACAGCTGTCCCCTTGCCAGTGTCTGCAAGATCAGTGTGGCCATCAAACTTCCCAGACCCAACAGAAGGATCTACAGGGGCCAAAGATGGTACCTTATGAACCTGAGGAGGTTCCCCTTGGAGCTGCTCCACTGATACCTTCCTTTTGTGGGTGCTGCTCAGGACTGAGTCCCTACTGGTAGCAAGACGTGTTATAGTGAAGGAGGGAGGAGGCGGGGAGTAGGGGAAGGTGTAGCCCCCAAATAGCAAAGACATGCTCACTGGCTCACCCAATCCAACTCTTCGTCTTTAGTTTTTCTAGGCTCTCTACTCTACCTCTTGATTTTAAATAACTTCCTGAACTATAAATGCAAGAGTTCCAAATGAAAACTGATTGATAGCCTCGTATAATTATATAATAAAAACGCACCGAAATGCATATACATTATGTGTGGGCTCGTGTGTCTATATGCATCTGTATCTATTCCAGAGGGAGGAATATGCAATAACGTCTCCTGAAACAAATTGTCAAGGTGTCAATAAGGAATCTCATAATGAATGTGTGGGTGTGATCTGGGGTAATTTCATCGCAATTATGTTGCTCAGGCTGATTTCCCAAGACAGGTCTTAAAGGCACAAGTCCCATTCCCAAGTGGAAAGCCGGGTGCTTTGCTTCCTATGGCATCGGCAAAGCATCACATTTCCAGGCCAAAAACACCTTCCCTCAAGCAAGCCAGAGAGATCGGAGGACATCAGGTGATTAGGCAGAGTGTCAAAGAGCTACTGGTCACAGCTACAAGCTTTAAAGATCTGGGGGAATTTTCCGTGTCTGGCCCCCAACAATGTGAAAGGCTGTTTGTGGCTAAAAAATAACAGTGCTACTCAACCAGAGAAGTCAGGATTCTGAAGGATGAGTATTAACTATATCAAACACTGTTCAAAAGGTAGGGGATGAGGAAGAGCAGAGGTGGGGACTGGGCGGGCATGTGCTAGAGGAGGCAAGGGGAAAATATGTGGCCGGGGCCCCTGAGGAATTGCCAGCCTATCTGAATGGATAGATGTGTGAGCAAATACCAACGATTCAATGTGAAATGGAATGTGAGAGAGGTCTAACCGTGGGAACTGGGGAGGGGGTGAGAACATAAGAAAGACTGTGTAGCATAACTGTGAAGCCAAGTCTTGAAAGTAGAATAAAAAGTGCAATCAATATCTAAGAGATATTGTGCCCTGCTCTATGTGGGGCACAAAGGGAGCCTTCCCTCAACAAATTTTGTTGCATGAAGTACAGGCTGCATTCAGGAATCTTCTCAGCAGGGACAAGGGTCCCCAGTCACCCATCAGAGACCAAGATCCAGACTTTGCTGTGAAGCCAAGCCTTGAAAGTAGAATAAAAAGTGCAATCAATATCTAAGAGATACTGTGCCCTGCTCTATGTGGGGCACAAAGGGAGCCCCACAAATTTTGCTGCATGAAGTACAGGCTGGATTCAGGAATCTTCTCAGCAGGGACAAGGGTCCCCAGTCACCCATCAGAGACCAAGATCCAGACTTTGCGGTCAGGAAAGCCATGTGGTCCAGGAAAGTGTGTGAATGCTGGCCCAGCCACATTCCTGGCGGTCCAGGAAACAGACTAGAAGAGGAAGAGAAAGCGGGAGATTCCATAGGAAAGAGGTCAAGGGCAGAAATCATTTTCTCCACCTTCTCAACATGGTCAGGAAGAGCCATGTGGTCCAGGAAAGCGTGTGAATGCTGGCCCAGCCACAGGGCCAGGTCTGGGCGGTCCAGGAAACAGACTGGAAGAGGAAGAGAAAGCGGGAGATTCCATAGGAAAGGGGTCAAGGGCAGAAATCATTTTCTCCACCTTCTCAACAACATCTAAATCTAGACCAGCCAGCTCACACCAGAGACCTCTGAGTTTTTGCTGATACCTCTGTGCCCATCCCTGCAATGCCCCTCATTTCCCTTCCTCATTGCTGTCCCTGAGTCCTGTCACCTTGGCCTTTGTAACATCTGTCGACTCTCTTAATCAGGGGTCGCCAACCTTTCGGACCTCACGGACCACCAGTGGTCCGCAGACCACCAGTTGGCAACCACTGCTCTAGATCACTACAATCATGTCTTGATTGACCTTGCGCCCCTTTGATCCATCCACTCCCTACTACCAGCCTGACTTTTCAAAAATACTTAAAACTCCCCTCCCTTAAATCTTCCACTACCCCCCTCCCAGATGAAGCTTAAACTGTTAGGCATTTCCAGGAAGACCTCATGCCCTCATGTCTCCTTGTCTTAGCAGCTCTCTCCCTTCCTTGAGCTGAAGGCCACAGTCATGCTAGACTCTGTCTAGTTCCTCCAATGCCTCATGCTTCCTTGCAGTTCCAGACCTTTAAACATGCCGTTCTCTCTCCCTCTAAAATGTCCCTTTCTCCGTTCTCTATTAGGAGGTCAACTCATAAACAACATTGACGACCCTCTCCCTCCGGGATTCACTGTCAGGGTCAGATACCCCACCTCTGTGCACCAGGGCACGTTGGGTGTTTTGATCTCTAACAGAAACAATGAACTGTCTCTCTACTAGCCCAACATGCTCCTGACCATGCCTATTACCTGGACAAACCCACCACCCAACACCTAGCAAAGTTCCTGACACACAGCATGTGCTCAATCAATACTGGGAACGGGAGGAGGGATGTTTGGTTGGATGGAGGGAGAGGGAAGGAAGTGAGCAAAGGCACCGAGGTAGGAGAGCCAAGGTGGGTCTGAGGAAGCCTGAAGAGTCGGGTGTGAATGGAGTAGAGATCTGTGTGGTGAGCCATGGGAGTAGGGCCAACTGGTGGGGGCCTAAAATGCCCAGGCTTTACCAGGATGCTGCCTCGCAGAGCTGTTTCCCTCTCCTGGCTGGGCCACGCAGGAGCCTTTGTCTCCACACCGTTTAGATGTGTGCATGCTGTGTACATTGCACTCTTTCATGATGGCTGTTGTTTGTCGGAATTGATTAGCCTTTCTGCATGGGAGCCATCTGCTGTCTGTCAGGCTCCTGTCTCACCAGCATGCTGATTTCAATAAATTATTATGGCACTTGGAGTCGGCTGGGTAGTTTGATGCTGTGAATCCCACACATCCAACTCAGAACTGGATTGAAAGCTATTTAATGCTCTTTCCCCACTGCCTTCTCTCTTGCTCAACAGCACCTAACGCGAACCTACTATCTGGGGCTGCCCGATACATTCTGTACCTTCTCCTTTCTTCTGGCTACAGGACTGAGCAGCTGACCCTGGCCTGACCACCACAACACCCCATACCCTGGATACAGGGACTGGTCTGGAGTGAGCCTATGGGTGAGAAACGTTGTCTTTCCACTAGGGTTACAAAGATGGGGGATGCATATTTAGAGCTTTTAGTGGTCATCTTTGCTGGCATGTGAAAAGAGCTGAGCAGATACAGGCAACGATGAGACACAGACAATGTCCTAGAGGAACTGAGCCTTTGGTTCATTCCTACAGCTCCTCCTTCAACTCTGGGAGCTATGTCAAGTTCTTCCCAGCTACAGGTGTTTTCATTTTACGTTTCTTTTCATTTAATCTGATGTGAGTTAAGTTTGTGTTACCCACAATACAGAGATTCCTGAATATACAGCATCATTAATCAGGTATATGGGAGTCATCCTCAAATCTCCTTTTCCTTTCACCCCAAATCTAAACAACCACCAAGTTCTCTTAATTCTACCTCTCAGATGTCTTTTCAGTTACTCCACTCTCTTTCCTAACCTTCTCTCAGCTGGGTCACACAACAGCATTCTAACTGGGCTTCCTGGGATCTTGTCCCCTCCCGTCCCCCAAATCCAAGTTGGTCTTTCTAGAATCCAACTTTGCTTCATAAAGTTTACAAGGCATCCATTGCTCATAAAACAAATCCAAACTTCTAAGCCCAGGATACTAATCCATCTCTATCTTGTCCACCTACCTCTTCAGTCCCAACCCCTAATGTACCCCACCTCCCATTCTCCAAGCCTCTAAGCCTTTGCACATGTTCTTCCCTGTGGCCAGAAGGCCTTCCCAACCTTATTCATCTGGTTTCTGGTCTGGCTTTCTCTGATTCAGCCCACAGTGCACTTCCTCTGCAGAATGATTGCAGCCTTGCTATTGACAAGATGGGCATAGCTTTCATCTGTAATTCATGGCACTTTGGTGTTTGAGCTAAAGAAGGGAGATGACATGGCAGAGCAGTGAAGAGCATGGGCTCTGAGTCAGAAGACCTCAGTGTGAGTTCTGGCTCTCACCTTTACTCACTGTGTGGACTTGAATGAGGCACGTCATCCTGAGGCTCACTTTTCTCAGTGGCAAATGGGAGAAATAAATAAGGTGAGCAGTAAAGGTTAAATGAAAAACTAGATCAAGTTCTTAGGTAGGATATAGCAGATACCCAATAAGTGGCAGCTCTAATCATTGTGTTTATAACTTTACTAGAGGCCCAGTGCACAAAATTCTTGCACTCGAGGGGGTCTCTCAGCTCGGCCTGCACCCTTTTGCAGTCTGGGAGCCCTCAGGGGATATCGACTGCTGCGGAGCCAGAAGAGGCTCCCGCCACCACCTCTGCGCTCACCAGCTGTGCCTGGCTTCTGGCTGAGGGGCCTCCTCCCTGTGGAGTTCATTGACCACCAGGGGGCAGCTCCTGCATTGAGCATCTGCCCCCTGGTGGTCAGTGCACATCATAGCAACTGGTTGTTCCGCCGTTGGGCCAAAACCAGATCTCCGACATCGCCCGAGGGGTCCCAGATTGTGAGAGGGTGCAGGCCAGACCAAGGGACCCCACTGGTGCACAATCAGGGCTGGAGAGGGACGTAGGAGGTTGGCCAGCCGGGGAGGAATCACAGGAGGGCTTCAGGGCATGTCTGGCCTGTCTTGCTCAGTTCCAATCAGCCGGACCCCAGCAGCAAGCTAACCTACCAGTCGGAGCGTCTGCCCCCTGGTGGTCAGTACACATCATAGTGATTGGTCAACCAGTCGACTGTCTGCCCCCTGGTGGTCAGTGCATGTCATAGTGAGCAGCTGAGCGGCCTTAGCATATCATTAGCATATTATGCTTTGATTGGTTGACCAGACGACCGGACGACCTGATACTTAACATATTAGGCTTTTAATATATAGGATATTATCTGTATATCAATATATGAAATCTCCTTCACCTACCTCACCCTCAACCCCCATCCCAAGCTCTTTGGTGGCAGGGCCTGGGTACTGCATCTTATTCTGTTCTGTATCCCTGACACCTAGCATTGTGTCTGGCACATAGTGGGCATGCAATGAATATTTAATAACTTTATCTCTTTCACCTACTCTTTTACTGGGGGGGCAAGGTTTGGGAGGTCTGCTCTTACTCTCTCACTAATACTGAGACTCGACATGGCTCACAACTGACTAATAATAAGGTCTCCATAGGAAATAGTTCAGAGGGGACAATCAGTGAGTCAATCAACCTTATAGAGGATACAAATATGAGTTCTCTTAAATCCCTTTCTTCATTCTTCTTTGCTAACTAAGTTCTGACTTTGATCAGTTCCAACTCTCAAGGAAAGTGATCCTATTCTCAATTCATAAATAAGTTCTAAAAAATCTAAGCCAATCATGATAATACCACCCCTCTTGCTGGATCTTGGTGTGGAAGTTGGACATATGACCCAGTGTGGGCCAAGGAGGGGAAGTTCTCTGTGCAACTTTTGGGAAAGGTTTTTAAGAAGAGATACGAAAAAGAGTCCCTTTTCTTTTACCCCACATTGTTCGGTCTGCCAAAGATGCCTTGAACAGCGACACTGCCGTCTGGTAACCATGCAGGAAGCCCACTACGGTGGTGAGGCAGAAGAATGGGGAAAACCCAGGCCCCTTATGGCACTGCCTAGCCATAGAATGAGCCAGCTCGGGGGCAGCCCTACCTCAGAAATTCTTGCTTGATGAGATGACACATTTGTCTCAATAAATCAGTTAAATCAGGGTCTTCTTTTATTTGGAGCAAAAAACAAAACAAAAAAACACATATCCTATCAGATTCACCTCACTTTACAGCTTTCTCCACACATGTCCCTGCTCATTCCTTTCATGGAGGTCGCATAGTACTCTCCCAAATCAGTTAAATCAGAGTCTTCTTTTATTTGGAGCAAAAAAACAAAACAAAAAACAACACATCCTATCAGATTCACCTCACTTTACAGCTTTCTCCCCACATGTTCCTGCTCATTCCTTTCATGGAGGTCGCATAGTACTCTCATTTTTCCATGCCTTTTTTATTTTTTACATATGATGTTCCCTTTTCTTGAAGAGCATAACTCATCTTTCTCTCTTTTACCCAAGCTAATTTTTACTTACCTTCTGAGGCATCACTCACCCTCCCTAAGGGTTGTATATCTGAACACAAGCATGGTTCTTCTTAAAAGTATCCCATGGTTCCTCTAAGGACAACGTAGGTAACCCCTCCTGTGCTCCTCCTCTGAACCCCATTAGTGCTTTGTGCACATTTTAAGTCACATTGAATTATAACCACTGATCTTGTTCTCTCCAACTACAAGGAGAGCCCCTCGAGGGGAAGGCCTCCATCTTATTCCCCGTGTCCTTCAGACCTGGCACAGTGCCTGGCCTGGAACATAATAAGTGCTCAGTAAATGATGACCAGATGGATAGACACGTGGGTGATGCGCCATCTCTACCACGGAGAGGCTACACACTTGTCAGGGGAACCAGAATAAACTCTAGAACAAAGAATGATGTCACATTGTGTGATGCACAGACTTCCTAACAATTAAAGAAATGCATATTCCATGATATTAAATTTAACCAAAATAAATAAAACCTATAATATCCAGTGGGTGGACTGTGGGGAAATAGCGTGCCTGTGCACTCTCAGTAGCATTGTAAATTGGTTCAATCTGTCTGAAGAGCAATAGGGCATTGTGCAGCAAAAGCTATAAAACTGCTCCTACCCTTTGACATAGTAATTCCATGTTAGGGAATATACCCTAAGGAAATAACCCACTCCCCCCACCCCCCAAAAAAACCAATTTGTATGAAGACTTTTATAGTGACAGTACTTAGAATAAAGAAAAAAAGCCAATAACAACCTAAGGTCTAACAGGACAGCAAAGCTAAGCAGATTATGGCATTTTCATTTGGACTGCAAACTGACAATGTCCACACATATGAATGCATATATAAAATTATGATAAGTTAAAAAAACATAAAATAACAACAGCATACTGATTTAAATTATATAAAATTGTATTTTAAATGTATTGCAAAAAATATTAAAGAAAAAATTAAAATTTGTTTATTGATCGTTAGGTGCCTGTATTCCCCTGGAATTCAACCCCCATCTCTGGAATTTATGTATCTTACCCAGGTATCTACAGTACATACATCTCCCATTCTCTGAGTCCTATCAGTATGATGTTGTCAATATACTGAATCAACCTGATGTAGGGTGAAGAGGTGATTAAATGTCTCCATGGAATAAACTGTGACATAGAGATAGAGAATTGGAGCAATAGAGTGTACTGCAATCCTTGCCAGGTGAAAGCAAACTGTGTCTTCTTATTAGAACTGCAATTTTTAAAACCACCAGCCATATAAATGGCTGCAGGTTGAGTGTCAGGGGCCTGGGTTATTTTCTCCAGTGAGACAGCCATATCGGGAATAGCTGTAATGGGAGGCCTCTTCACTGCATTTATAATAATTACTGCCATTCCCTAAGAAATGTCCACTTTCTGCATTAAACAAATAAGCGATTTAAATGAGATTGTGATAGGAATCACCACCCTGCACCTTTTGAGTCTTTGATGGCTTTAATAATTTTCCCCAGGGATAGGCTATTGTTTTTGGCTTGCTAATTTACGTCTTACATTTGACACTTTCTAACAAAGAAACCCTCAAGGAAATCAGGGAATCAATGTGATACTTCTTCCTGGTACTGACTATATATACATATTCCAACTAGGCAGTAAGGAACTGAAAAAATAACATGAAATGGACCTTGAAGTCCACTAAACCAGTTATGATGTCAAAATTCCATTTATCACTTAACTCCCATAAGATCTCCCACTTACCATTGGATTGGACCACAGTGATATACTGGATCCCCAGGAAACACTGGATCCCTCAGAGACACTGGAAGATCTAAGAGGTATAAATGCATCATTTCCCGCCAAGCCACCATTACCTTGGTAACAGACTCCAGATCCCTTTGAAGACAGGCAGTAGTAGGATTTGCAGTATGTGCTCCCCAAGTATATACTCCATATTTGTATGGACTCATTGCAAAGTCCTACTTCAAAGGCATCTGGGCTCTGGCTCTATGGCTCAAGTTTAGGAATTGAGTGAGGAGCAGTGATTCTCTATACTTTGTGAGTCAAAAGAGGGTTCTATTATCTAGGCCTAGTCTTTATTTAGTTGTTTGTTTGTTTGTTTGTATTATATGGCCCAAGAAAGTTCTTAGAAGATTATCCTTATATTTCAATGCAAAAGACTTCATAATTAATTAGCCATCCCAAACGGGTCTGGGCTGTTCTGAATACCATGCTAACCTGCTCCCTAGTATGGATCCATGCAGTTAGACAATTAGCTGCTTACCCAATAGCCACTCTCCACTTTTTCCTTGCTAACTCAACAAAATTTTCTGTAGTGAGTAACGTGCCCAGCTAAAAGTTCTCACATTCCCAAATTCTCTTGCAGTTAAATTGCAGGTCTGTGACTTAGATTCTGACAAATCATACAGGTAGGTGTGTGTGTGTGTGTGTGTGTGTGTGTGTGTGTGTGTGTGTGTGTGAACATTGGCTGAAGAAGTGAGAAAAATGAAGAAGAGGCTAAATGCAGTGAAGCTGACGTCTGGCAAACACATGTAGAGATACCCAGCTCTGCAGTGGTGAGCGTGCAGTGTCTGGTATCCAGTCCTAAGCATTACCAGTGCCAAGGAGCCGTCGTGTCTTGTTAAAGCCACCTGGCAGCCCCAGGCTCTGCTCTTTACTCACCCCACCCCCAGTGTATCCTGTGTAGTACCTAATATGCCTTTATAAAATCTCTCTTCTGCTTAAGCCAGCCAGCATGGATTCTCTTGCAATTAAGAACATTAAATAATACATGCACTACCTTGCTTCTGGGGGTTTCTTAAGTATCACTCCTTGGTCTCTTCCCCTGGGAATCCTCGTCTCCCTAATGAAATCAGGGATCCCATTTCAGCTACAGAACTCTCAGCATAAAGACATGAGCTGCTGTGGCTCTCTTCAAAGACGCTGGCACTCCCCACTGTGAGATTTCTCAGTGGTTTGGTAAAGGAAACGCCTTCCAGTCCGCCTTAGGGAATATAGTTGATGGATAAATTCATGTCAACCTTCTTATCTAGCTAATTTTTTTTATTCTTTACGTTATATCAAAATTTTCTAGCATCTTATTTTCCTTCCTCGTGGGCTATTATTGACTACAGATTTCAGTAAGCCACCTAAAAATAGTATAAATCTTTTTATTAGAAAGACTTGAGCTAAACATGTTGAATTACACATCTTTGATAAGTGCTCCCATAGTCATAAATTTAGCCTGATCCAAAATTATGTTCTCCCAGAACGGAAAGCCAGTTTAGATGCTGAGTCAGCAAAATGAATGACGCTTGTCCCATACCGACACCAGTATTGGTTCTCAAAATCTTCTCCAAGAAGCTCTGGGGATTTTCAGGGCCCCTCCAGGAGCAAAGAAAGCAAAAGGTTTTCTGGACACCACACTCCAATCAGAGAAGCTTCTAATTCGTAGGCTTACAGGAAGCTTTTGTTTGAGGAAGGGATCTAAAGCTTCAAAAAAAATATTTTAAGTATAGAAAACCACTGAAGAACATCTTTGAAGTCCACCTGGAGAACGTCATGGTTTTTCTAATTACCACAATCTGATGTGATGTCCCTCATTAGAATTTTAATGAAAACCTACAGAAACGGTTGCCTGTTTTAAGGTTGTTTCCCCCCAAATCCACTGGACCTGTCAGAAGTCACCTTTGCCTTCCAAGAGGATACCACCACATATATTTTTTCTTGGTAAAAGGCACAAGCTAACAAGCCCCAACAGCAGGCAAATAGGATGAACCATCTTTCCAAGGCCATACCAAGACCTCTATACAGCATGCTCCATGGTCCCTGGATACTGGGCAAAATAAGGATGGTGATAGTTATTGTGAATGAGGATTAGCACAGTGCCTAACAAATATTAATGCAAATCACATGCTACTCAGGGAAACGTCAGGTTTGTTCACCTTTGCCTCAAACAGCTAATGAAGACCATCAAAAGGGACCACTCTGCAGAGAATCAGACTGGCCCAGGGGCCTGCAGAAACATGGTCCTCCTAACGATCATTGTCTCCTTGCAACAGGCTTTCTTCCACTTCCTGACTCCTCCCTCCAATGCCTCTAGGCACCTCTTCTGTGTCCCCTTCCTACAAGATCCCGATCACCCTATGACGTTTAATAGAAAATCTCAAAGCTGAAAGAGACCATAGAGGTTGTCTACTCCATACCTCATGATGTTAGGCCTGTAACACTGTTGGCAGATAGAGGCTTAACGTGTGATTTTTTTCCCACCAGGTGTCTGGATTTTAAGCTCTCAGTGGAAGGAACCTCTGCTAGAGGAACCTCAGAACCGTGATAGAGACAATAAGTGCCACATAGCGTGCATGCAGCCCATCTGTGCCACCTGCTAAACACTTCACAGGCATTCGCTCATCTCATCCTCCCATTAACTCAGAGAGGCAGGCACTCTCGTTCACCTTTTCCACCATTTTCCATGAGGAAACTGAGGCTCCAGGAGGAGAAATAAGTTGTCCCGGGTCACACAAGCCAGTCAGTAAGGAGATGTGATTTGAACCCAAGTTGCTGTCTCTGTGCTTTCAGAATTTGGTTTGTTTGGAGTTAATGAAGCTATAATTAATTAAATTAGATTTAATGAAGCTGTAATTAATGGCTCACAGGCAGGGAGGGTCCATGAGGGCTCCAGGAGGTCAGAGTCTGGGCCAGGCAGAAAAGCCTTCTTGAGAAGAGCCTGGACCTCCGTGAACTCGGTGTCAAGTGGAGAAAATAGTATCTGCCTCTCAGGTAGTTGTACAGTTTATCAATAAATAGCAGTTATCAGGATCAAAATTTGAAAAATGATGAGATGAAGGATCTTTTGTTGTGAGCTTCTGAGAAAATGAATACACGGCTCATCCATGGCCTTCTGTGTGCTCCTGCTGCCATTTGGGTATGAAACCCGGGACCTGCCTGGGCAAGTGCTGCTCTCCACCTGGAACACACCATGGCCAGGCTTACCTCGACGGCACCAGTATAGGCTGTCTGTCTGTCTGTCTGTCTGCCCTCCATGCTGTGCTCCCTTTCCTCTGTCTGGGGCCTGAAGCTCTAGGAGGCCTGGAGTCTCCTTTCCTCTCCCACCCCAGCATGACTGCAAGCAAGGAGCTCATTGGGTCTGCTCAGTCCCTTCATTCAGGCAAACACTCGCTCTGTTTTCTCGGAGGCCACCCCAGCTGCAGGGGGCTACAGGGGCCACAGAGCCTCAGGCCTCAGAGTTTCCCTGATCCTAAAAGGAGGTGGCCAGGAGTCTGGAAGGGTGGGGCTAGGCAGTGGGCAGGGATAGGATCATTTCCTTTTTCCCTTTAACTAGAGGCAGAATCACTGGCAAAAAGAAGAAAATGTAGATGAATAACATTGTTCACATATCTATAGAACATCACAATTCTGTAGGACTCTTCTTCTTAAATGTACCCACATCTATTATTCCATTTATGGGCAGACCTGCCAAGAAAATTACTTCCATTTGACAGGTGGGAAAAATGGGACAGAACGTAAGACCATGGGCTGAGCTGAAGCCCAAACCCAACCCTCCAAGTCCTTACCTAATACCCTTTCCCTGAGTCCCTCTGACTGTCCCCAGCCATCTGCAGGAGAGGAGCCCACGCCTCCATTCCCAGCACAGGATGGCGCCGGGTCTGATGGTGGGAAAGATGCCGTCTAACTTGGTTTCTAGGAATAACACCACTTCTAGCAGAGCAGCTGGTCCCTCTTATTACAGAGACTCCATTCATTCCTGAGGAGAACCTGGAACCGGTTGTCCCCCATGAGGAATCGGCTTAAAAGGGACCTGAATGTAGCTCTGAGAAATCACTGCCAAGAGGGTCCCAACTCCAAGAGGGCCTGTACCACCTGCACTTGACCAGAATGGGTAAATGACGGCTTCCTCGGTTCTGTGTCAAGACCCAGTCAGGGACAATGTCTGTCTTCTAATATCATGGGGGAGTGGGAAATGTGTTGATGATCCCTCAGGAGTCCCGCCCATAAGAGTGTCTGAGTCTTTAACTAAAACCTCTTCGCTGAGGAGATAACGCAACATCATTACACTGGCCTGTGACAGGCATTTCCCTACAAGGGCACCAACCCTGCTTCGTCTGCCTTCAGTCTGTCGGGGCCTGGACTCGGCCTTCTTAAGTGGGCTCAACTGTACTCCGGCTTCTGTGGTGATGTGGGACCACGCGAAGCTCCATTTTACGTTCTTAAATATTCATAAGGAGCTTTGCAACATTAATATCTTAGATGGCTTACAAGAACACTTAAATACTGGGTCTTTACTCCCCTCCCTTCTCCCCAAAAGTCCCAGCCTGTTCTAATTTGTGTAATGCATTGGGCCATTTTAATAATCGTCCGGGGATTTACTTGGTGGTTCCGCTGCCCCACCGCCCCCACCACCACCCCTGTCACACGGGATGTAATTACGACCCCGGCTTCTCTTCTCATGCGCTAATCCTGCTTGTTTCCCTGGCAGGGAAGCCAAGATTGGACAGGGTGAACTCAGGACAAGATAATGCACAGGAGTTAGTTGCGGGCCTCAGCCATTTCCCTAACCTCCCCGCTTCTCCTGAAGCTTAGCTGCTGCTGAATGGGGAATGAGCAGCCCTCACAGTGTCTGGAGGATGTTTTTAATTAAAGAGCATATTTTATCAAAAGGAGCAGATTCAAGAATGGGAGACCAGAGCCATCAATAGTAGCCAACCAATAAACTTCGGGCACATACTGTTCAGAGATGAGCGGCTTGGAGACGTGTCCTATCCTAAGGTGGTGTGAAACTCTGTTGCCATCATTTTGCATGAAAGCAAAATAGAATAGAAATTGTAACTGGGGAAAGGGGGAGCTCTGGGTATCCTAGACCTCACCGAAATTTTCTGATATGGTTCAACACCGGGGACTCAGGAGACAGTGAAATTAAACGGCTCTAAACCTGTACACCTCTAAAGAGATGCGGACACAGTGGGCTACCTGGGGGCTTGCATGGCATTATCCTGCCTCGGACCAGGTAACCTCACATCACTGATATTGCCTGATCACCTCTTGCCTCCAGATCTAAGCTCAGGGCAAGAAAGAAGAGAGGAGATGAGGGGGAAATAGCAAAACATGCAAAATCTATGTCATTGCTCAGAAAAACCTGAGCACCAGCCTGCTGGGCCAGACCCATGAAGCTCAGAGAACTCCAACTCCCAATAGTTTCAATGGGGGAGATAAGCCAAACACATATAAGCACTAAACCCCTTAGAAGTGAGCATATAAACTCACGCAAATTAATACAAAGCTGATTAAGAATATCTATGCTCCACGAATAAGCCCCTTGTCAGCAGCTTCCATCCTTTCGAGGGAACACTTCTATAGTGTCTGAACCTGGCAAAGTTGTGTACCAGCCTTATCTTCCTGGTCCCTCTCTGCTCCTTCCCTCTCCCTCATACCTGCCTCCCGCACGGCCTTTCCCTGGCTAGCAGTCCTCGGAGCAAAGGCAGTCATGTCAAACCCATCTGATATCCTGGGAAAGCGAAGTCTTCCAGGATCCTGGGGATCTTTCCACAAAACACTGGTCAGAGGAGGCTTCACAGCACATGTGAGATTTGAACTGAACTAGGCCAGACTAGTGAGGAGCATCCCAAAAACGAGAGGATAGATGGGGACAGCCGTAGGAAAAGCAAAAGACACCTTGGTTTATTGCACTTCATTTTGTTGTGCTTTATAGATACTGTGTTTCCATCGACATGGAAAAGGCATGACCCTCCACCAACAAAAAACATTATGACTTGCTAAAGGCTCAGATGGTTAGCATTTTTTAAAAATAAAGTATTTTTTAAAATATATTTTTATTGATTTCAGACAGGGGGAGAGAGAGAGAGAGAGAGAGAGGAACATCAATGATGAGAGACTCACCCTCACCAGGAATTGAACCATGACTTCCTGGTTCACAGGCCAATGCTCAACCACTGAGTCATGCCGACTGGACAACAATATAGTATTTTTAATTAAGGTGTGTACGTTGGGGTTTTTTTGTACATAATGCTATTGTACACTTAATAGACTACAGGATGGTGTAAACATAACTTTTTCATGCACTGGGAAACAAAAAAAAATCCATGTGACTCGCTTTATTGCCGTAGTTGCTTTATTGCGGTGGTCTGGAACAACCCGCAATATCTCCAAGGTCTGCCTGTAATTCGTTTGCCTGTTGTGAATGATATTTACCAGGAAGTTATATGAGATTATTCTGGAAAGACTGAGGCCAGAACCTCATACTTAGATGAAGGGGTAGCTGGCTTTAGAAACCAAAACTCTGAAGTCACCTGGTACCTTTTGTCCAAAAGTGATGACGTGGTGAAGAACACTGACCAGTCTGTCTGGTTTTGCCCCAGCACCCATCTTCTATCTTTTTTCTAGGATCATAATTCCAATAGCATAGACTAGTCACTCCACTCCATCTTAAACTGTTCAACTCCCCACACCCATGCATAAGATGCTGTCTCTACCTGAAGCATTCATTATCATGCATTACATTTACTCACTCATATTCTCCCCTTTAAGCTCCTAAGGGCACAGCAAGACATCTCTATTTAGAGGAAGACACAGGTATCTCTTCTCCTACCACACGCCACCTCCATAGGACAACCCCTCTACAGGCGTATCAGTCCACCACTGGGCTTGTTGACATAATGAAATCTTCCAGAACACTGGCTCTTCTAGACCAGAACTTGGAACAGGCAGGTTAGATCCTGCTCAAGCAGTCTAGTGAAGGCCACATGGTGTTGAGAAACCACAAGTCCTAACTCTCCCGTTACCTGCATGAGCATGGACAATACCTTCCCAACCTGAGCCTCGCTTTCTCCATTTACATAATGTGGGGTGTGTCCTGACAATCTCCGTGGTACCTTTGTGGTCTAAGACCTCAAGTATCTCTTTCTGCAGCAAAAGCACTTTGTTGGAACATGGTGTCACCTGGTCGACAAATTCCCCACACAGATTACAAAGATGGCTTCATGACCCAGGCCCCATAACCACTGAATTAATAAGAGCATTCATCTCCATCTAATTCACCTAAGATTCTGAAATAGAAGAAAGACCAACTGCTCCCACAACTGGTTCCCGCAGGCTCCTTGATATCAGAGCACCGAGACCACGGACTTTCCTTGTCAGGACATGATTTACAGCACTCGGAACAGTTACATAAATTTCCATAAACGTTTGCAAATGCCATAAACATCAACTTCCATGAGCACGAAGCGGGGAGGGTAGGACAGGGATGCTGGGCTTCATGGGCGATGAGGCAGCTCCCCCAACTTTAGGGCATTAAAGCTAAATTTGACTAATCGTGAGCGGTTCTTCCTCCACTGAGCACCTGAGAGCTGATTACATGCCTGGTTAATTCAGTAATGTACACACACCGCTTCCGCCACTTTACGAGATTAATGAGGGAAGAAGAAGGTTGTGATGAACCTGTTTGTGGGGTGGTTCTTTACACCTCCTGTACTGATGGCCAGAAATGGGCCACACCACTTGGCCTGTGTCATCCCCACCACCTTGTGGGGCACAGAGTCACCATTTAGCTCATGGTATCTCTCCCCCCAGCACAAGGGGCAGAGTCAACAGAGGGATGGGCAGCACAGCAGGGAGATGGGGATAAAGGTGCCATTCTCAGTGGAAATTTTTCAACAAATTCCTCCGTGGTGCCCTGACATCCCATCTCCAATAGCAACGATTTCTAGCTGGTCATCCTATGTGTTAGTTTCCAGGATTATTAAAAGTTTTCTTGTACTCCCCCACCCCCCATACACACACACACAACTCCCTCCAGACGTTGCATGGGTCTGACTTGTGGGGATTAAACTAGGCGTGCATTCCGGGGTCACAGCTGCCCCTGAGGACAGGAGCCTGAAATTCTGAGGCTTCCTGGACCCAAAGCGGGGCAGGGATTCAAGAAGACAGAAGGGTGGAGGACACAGGAAGGTTTGCCAAGTGGAAGAAGGGGAAAATCTGGGAACCTCCTGGATATCTAAACACCTTAACGCTGCCACCCTTGCTGCCATCATCAGCCACACGCACCACAGGCTGCCCTACTGTGCTCTTTCCCCCAACAAAACTTGCTTTAGTGAGTACAGCCTCATTCCATCCTTTTGAAAATGCTGGTAGAGGGATGGAGAACATATCATGTCATTTAGCCAGGGCCTGACTCTCTAGACACATCCCGGGCTCCTGCTCTCATGCTCCCTCAGGAGTGACCCTCAATTCTAGCTTCCTTGGGTGTAAGCTGCTCACTCCAGGCCTGGCTGGGCATCCGTGGAATGGAATGAACCCCAGCAGCAGGCTTCTCTGCCTGTGTTCAACTCAACAAGCATTTATTGAGCGTCTGCCATGGGGATACCATTGACTGAGCGCGCCAGAGATACCAAGGCCAAAAAGGCCGGTTCTGGCTTTCGAGGAGCTTTCATTCAAGCAGGGAGGGAAACGGATCACTGATCATGTACATCCGGGTACAGGGCCCAGTGGGGCTGCAGGGAATGGATCTGTAACTGCTGAGAAAATGCTCAGGACACTTCTCCAGCAGACAGGAGGTCTGAGGGAAGACAGGCAGACAGGCGGCAATGGGGCAGCAGGAAGGACCAGGGAACAGCATGTGCAAATAGAGATGTGAAAGTGGCCAAGACAGGTTGGGTTGACTCTCTTTTTTAGCCTGTCCCTTCCTTCTAGCTCCTTCTCCTTTCTCTCCTCCACCTTCCTTCTGCTCCCTCCCCACTTCCTTGCTAGTTCCCAGGGGAGTGTGGCCAGAGGCTCACGGCCAGTGCAAGCCCTCAGCGGACCCTCGGGGCTGAACAAAGCCCCTGTCCACATCATGGCATGGAAGACAGCCATCTCTAGCTCCTCCATTTCTTCGGTGGGCATTTCTCCCTTCCTCTCGAGACCACTTATCACCAGATTGACCACCTACTCTGGACTGGTAAGCCAGCTGATTAATAAAATAAGTGTGTCTCTTAATGGTAGAATTTCAGGCATGAAGAGCAGGCCTTCCTGAGAGCTGTCTGGGAGGGCAGGAGCCCTTTCTTAATTGCCCTTCAAATAGCAGCGAGAGGCTGGACCAGCTCAGCTGTAGTGAATCGGGCAGACATTTTTAGGGCATCTCATAACATCCAAAGATCTCAAGGCCTTTTAGGAGCAAAGTCCTCTCCAGATTAAAAAATTGGGGCTCTGGATTCTAGGGTCTCTTACCTTGAGACCACCTGCCCTGTGGACGTGAGCCGGAAGTGACTGAAAGGTGCATTGGGATTCCTGATGCTGTTCAAAGCCAGGAGCCAGGTTGGTTCCCATGCCCTTGGGGTCAGAAGAGGACCAGAAGCTGTGTGTGGAGGGCCAGCCTCACCTACTCACCACGCCTTTGCTTCATATTGTCACTGGGCCAATGTCCCATTCCACCACCTCCACCCTCCCTCTCCCCAAACCTTGGTTCCTCTGAGATTTACAAAGGGACCTATAGATACCCCTGAAAAAGGTCTTGCACCTCCAGCTGTGGAACCACTCAGTGATTTGGGGGATCCCTGCTTGTGGACAAGCTGCGGCCTGAGTCCCTGGAACAGACAGACCAGCAGCGAGGTCACATCTCATCAGTCGGCACCCTCCCCCAGCCACCCCGCCCCTGGTCCTGCCATCTCCACTTCCCAGAAAAGCAGAAGCTGCCCTCGCAAACCGTGCTCATGGGGTTCCACCACGGTTGCCCATTGACAACCAAGAGCTCAGCAACCACGTGGTCTTTAAAATAAAAAGGCCAGTCATCCCAGAGACTGCCTTGATTACAACATGGGTTGTCGCCCAGCCAAGCTTTTACAGGGGCCCACAGAGAACCTGGTCTGCAGCCGGCCCTGGTGGGGCTGGGCAGCCCGCGGCCCTGGCCATAGATCACGTCTGTGTGCCCGTGGAGTTCATTATCTCCCTAATGCTGCTTCTTGTGTAGATCATTAGAAAGAAACTTGACCTGACCTGTGAACTCTGAAATTGATTGTTGCCTTGAAATGGTCAACAGCCCATTTTCTAATCGATGCGTGGAATAATTTTATACATATTTAAATTATATATTAACTTTAATGCTTGTTAAATTTATCTACCACTTTCCCCCTGTGCTCCTTTTACATTTGCTTGAACTCAGGAGGGTCTGTTTAC
>NW_005357931.1:473367-535841 GCF_000412655.1 Myotis brandtii
TGTTGCCCGTGGGGGGGGGGGAGGGGGGTGGGAGGGAAAGAGAGAGGGAGGGGGACCTAGGCCAAGACCAAGTGAAGGAGAAAAGGGAAGCCCCAGCGCTGAGCCAGAGGCCGTGAAGGAGAGGGCCTAAAGCCGGGGGGTGGGAGGAGAGTGCCTGTGCACCTGGGAACATGTATGTGTGGGTGTGGGTGTGTGTATGTGAAGTTTGCACCTATGTGTGTGTATGTATGAGAGTAATGTGTATGTGTGTGAAAGTGTGTGTGTATCTGGGAATATATACGTGTATGTATGTGTATGTGGGTGCCAGAGGCCGTGAAGGAGAGGGCCTAAAGCCGGGGGGTGGGAGGAGAGTGCCTGTGCACCTGGGAACATGTATGTGTGGGTGTGGGTGTGTGTATGTGAAGTTTGCACCTATGTGTGTGTATGTATGAGAGTAATGTGTATGTGTGTGAAAGTGTGTGTGTATCTGGGAATATATACGTGTATGTATGTGTATGTGGGTGTGGCTAAGAATGTGTGTGTGTGTTTTCTCTCCCATGCACTCTCTCCCTGTGGTCTAGACACCTTACCTGACCCCCAGGACTGAGAATTAGAAAGAGTTGCCCCCCCGCCCAATTCACATTAAAGTGCTATTGATGCAGGGTTTGGGCTGAAAAGGGCAGACTCAGACCATTATGGTTATCCCGAATGTGGCTTGAAATGTCTAGTACAGAAAGGGGTCCCCAAAGTGCTAAACTGTCTGAAAGAAGGCCAGAACTGCTAATGGTCTCTAAAGCAGAGGTTCTTAACCTAGTGTTCATCAACCTGAGACCTCTGTGGATCAATGAATCCCTTGAAATTGCAGAAAGTGTGTGTGTGTGTGTGTGTGTGTATGCATGTGCGTGCACCCAGGGAGTGACTTTGTTACACTTATTAGACTTTCAAAAGGTTATGACTGTGGCAGAAAGAGCCACTGCCCATCAGATGGTGCCCATCATTTGCAGGGACAGGATTGCTTTCTCTTGCATCCAGCCCTTGGACACACAGCCCAACACCCTGCCCTTGCTTCCACCTGGGGCTGGACTCACCAGGGGTCTCTAACCTTGAGACCAGAATACCTATAGAGAGCTACCCCTACCCAGAGCAGAGCAACAGCCTCTCAACTGGCTCCAAGTTCAGAGTCCAAATCAGTATGTCAGTGCTGTCCCTCCCAACCCCAACCTTCCGGAGCTTGGACACTCCCAAGATTCACAGTCTCTTCATGCCCCTGTGGATGGGGTACAAACAGACATAAGCCAACCTTCTAGAAACAATCTTTAAAATAGCCATATCCTTCATCTCAGTTATTTGCTTCTAAGAATCTATCCTAAGGAAATCATCAAACTGCAAACAAAGGTTAGTGCACAGAGATGTTCCTCGGATTGTTGACACCAAAGCCAATCACTGGGAACAGACTACTGCCCAGCACTAGGGGAAGCCAAATAAATGCAGCGACCCCCTCTGAAGGCGTGCTCTCCAGCAAGTAAGGAGCATGTTTGCATTTAGGAACCATGTAGCTAAGTTAACGGCCAATAATTTTAATTTTCCATCTCAGTTTTTTGAGTATGTTTAATAGAAGTTTTAGTGACGTGGGGAAATGCCTACAGTTATATAGAAAAGCATGACATGGTACAATTTCAAAAATTCTTATTGCATAGAGAAAACAATAGAAGAAAAAAACCCAAAGAGTAATACTGATTTTCTGGCCTTTTCATACATTTCTGTACTTTCTAAGTTTCTGTTATTAGTGTGCATTACTTTTTTTTAAGTTAAATTAAAAAAAAAATTTTTTTCTGCTTTCCAGTACATCCACCACAAAGGTCACTCATAACTCCAGACCCAAAACTCACAGACTCCAAATTTCTGTTTCCCTCCTTCGTGAGAGCAGCCAACAAAACTCTTACTGCCTCCCCAAGATTTGCAGTCCCCCTTAGTGATCCTTGAAATAAAATCAAAACTGCACTTACCTCTTTTATTCTTTCACATTTTCACATTCTTCCTCAACTCCCAGAGCCTTCCTCGGGCCATTTGTTTTAACTTATTTCCCTTTCCTCTCTTTATTGACAACAGCTTAATCCCCCATTTACAAAGAACTACTTAGATGGGAGGCTATCACCTGGGTTGTTTCTTCCAGGTGGAAACAAGAGGAGGGGGTTGGGCAGGGAAGGAACGAAAGGAAGTGGGTGAGAGAGACGACCAGCATTCCTCAGGCAGGTTGCTCCGACTTTCCTGGGAAGATCAAGGTCATGTAAAGTATACTGCCTGGACTTTCTTCCCTCTGTCTCAGAGACTCTCTGCATCATTACCATCCATCCTTTCATCCTCCCTCGTGTCTCGAAGGAAGATGTATTCTTTTACTTGGCCAAGGTTCGCCCCTCCACCTGGACTATTGATCCCATCCTTCCCATCTCTTCCAGACCATTGTGAGATCAATCATCCCCAAGCTCTGGAGGCTCCCTGTTCTCCCCTCCCTCTCGGCTCTTTCCCTGTCTGCAGAGTCAGGCTGCGTGGATTATGAGTCCCTGCTCTGCTACTTAGTAGCTGGGCAGGTTACTTCTCTCTGTGCCTCCATTTCCATGTCTGAACATTAGAATAATAAAAGCACCTACTTCATACGGTTATTAGAATGAAACGAGATACTCCCATGAAACACTTCGAATAGGGATGTCACATAGTGCACGTTAGCGGCTTTCATTATTTTTATGGTCCTAAAGCATGCTCAGCTGGCTCCTATTTGGGGAAATGCCTTCTCCATCATCTTAACATCCTGAATCTCTCCTTCCCGTCAGGGGGAGATTTCTCACTGCCTGGAATTTCTCAGTTTCTCTAAGATCTCAATACTTGCCATGGGGTGCCGCCTCCCCCACTAATCAAGCTGCTCTCATTGGCATTGCCAATGGCACTCATTCAGAGGGTTGTCGGGAGGATGACATGAATTAAGTCAGGGAAAGTGCTGAGGACCCTGCCTGGCACACAGTAAGCACTGTATGTGTTGGGTCACCACCATCACCATCATCAACCAGTATTTTTCACAAGAGGTCCATCAAAGTTGCTCTCGCTTCTTCTGTAACTAATCTGTGTGCGTTCTCTTTTAGGTTTGACCCTGGAGGCTCAACCTCTTACAGAATCTCCTTATCACCTGATTCTGATCCTCAAAGGAGACCCTAGACCTGTGGTCGGCAAACTGTGGCTCTCGAGCCACATGCGGCTTTTTGGCCCCTTGAGTGTAGCTCTTCCACAAAATACCACGTGTGGGCACATGTACAGTGCGATTGAAACTTCCTGGCCCATGCGCAGAAGTCGGTTTTCGGCCTGGGCGAGTCTATTTTGAAGAAGTACTGTTGACATTTGGCTCTGTTGACTAATGAATTTGCCGACCACTGACCTAGACCAGTGGTTCTCAACATTGGCTGCACATTAGACTCACCTGGAAATCTTTTTAAAATCCTGATTTCTGGGCCTCATCCTCCGGAAATTCTGTTTCTTTGTTACTAATGTTGTGGCCCCACCCCATAACAAAGAAACAGAATTTCCGGAAGATGGGGCCCAGAAATCAGGATTTTAAAAAGATTCCCAGGTGATTCTAATGTGCAGCCAACGTTGAGAACCACTGCCCTAGACCCAAACAAGGACTGGAACCACAGCATGCTTCCAGGGTTCTCGGGCACCCCAAAATAAAGCTCCAGGTATCCAGAACCTGAGGAGAGAGCTGCTAAGTCACCAAAAACATTCAGCCTCACTGAAGGGGGCGGGGGATTATTTGTTTGTTTTTGCAAATATTCAACTTTCCAATTCTCTTGTTACAGTGGTGGCTTCATCAGAAAGCTGGAATTGGATGCCCAGATTATTATGAGACAGGCTGTGGCTTCATCTCCTCGATGTTTTTATATTGGAGAATTAAGAGGCATTTCGCACTTATCTAAAATTACAACAGCAGAGAGAGAGAAAGGCCCTCGCAGGTACGCGGCTGTGATCTGCATATGTACATGCTTGTGCGTTCACTGTGGAGCCGCAGAATCAAGGCACCTCAGAGCTGGAAGGAGCCTCTCAGAATCCCTCTCTTCCAACCCCTTCCTTGCGGATGGGGAAACTGAGGCCCAGAGGAAGAGCATTAGCTAAGCAGCATCACTCAGCTAGTTAGTGGCAGGCTAACTACGCTTTCTGTGAGGGAAACTGAGAAATACAACTGTTGGGCAAGAAGAGGGTCCACTTCTTATTTTAAGAGGATCCCCTGTCTGGACAGGAATGCTCCCCAGCCTTCACTTTGAGCCCCTCCATGATCCAGCTCTGCCCAACCTCTCTCTCCCTCTTAGCTTCCCTGCGGCCAGGTTAACCGGCTGCCTGCTACCGGCATGGCCCCCCCAGTCCCAGCTCCCCACTCTCAGGAATGCCATCCTCAGCCCACCATGTGCGCTGATGCAAATTCTTCCTTCCCTTCCAAGCCAAGCAGGAGGCAACTTCTTTAAGTTTCTTCTGACCCCACAAGAGCACTACGGACCCTGAACTCACAGCGCAAGTTCCACCTGCAACCCCGGCTGAGAGGTGTGGGGAAAGAGCCCAGGGGAGTCCGAGAGCCTCGGCCTCCATCCCAGCTCTTCGTCATGACCTCAGGAAAACTATTTCCCTCCCAAGCCTCGGGTTCCTCCTCTGTGAAAATACTCAGCTTGTGTAGTTGGTTGAGATGAAATAAAAGTACACGTCATAGCACAGTAGGTTCTCAGGGAATGGACACTTAAAGATGCCTTGTTTAGCTCACCAATGTGTAGCACACCCTTTTGTCCTGTAGTTAGTTCCTATGCCTGTTGGTTTTGTCATCACAACTAGATGGTAAGGAAATACAATTAAACTCCACAAGAGCAGGAGTTTTGACCCTTTTATTCCCTAAACTAGTCCCCCCTCCCACCCCACCCCTCACCATGCCTCTCACAATGCCTGGCACATAGTAGGCACTCACTAAATTTTGTTGAATACATGAACAAATTTTTCCCTTAAAGAGTTTAGATCCACAATCATCATCATAAGCCTTAAGGGTTATATGTGTATAGTGATGGATTCTTTTCAAAACATTTTCACATGTAAAAAATTATTTGATACTCAAACAACCCAGTTGAGAAGGAGGCCGATCGAGTACTATTATTATCTGTCCCCATTTCATATGTGAGGAAATTGACAAAAGACATCCACTTCTCAAGGTGATAGAACTAGGAAGTGGTGACTCACAGACTGATACCCTTTTTGAAAATCCAGACTGAGTCTGCTTCCAGTCCGCCACCTGCTCGTGGAAGGACTGAGTAATTCGGATTCGGATTTTGATCAAGTTGGCGAAGCATTTGGTGACTGCGTGAAGAACTCCCTGGCTTCCAGGGGAAAGACATCTCGAGAGTGGTGGCCGGATAAAGGGGCGCCAAGGCAGGGAAGCTGGGGCATTGGGAGGGAAGTGAATTAGAGAAACTCTTCCTTCAGCAAGACAAATTTGTGCAGGGAAACCATGCTTGGCTGGGGAAGCCAATTGGAAAAGAATGATAGAGGGCCAGCTCCTGAGGTTCATCAAAGTCATTTGTTGCAGGTAAGCTCATTTTTCACAGGCCAAGGGGATATTTACCTAGAGTACACCTTTAAGGAATAGCCGACAGATTGAACGGTACAATGCTTTATTATATTTCACACCCTGGTGATTCAATATGATGGAGGCAGAAGGAGGGGGATGGTGCTCGGGAGGGAGAGCAAAGGAGAGACGCAGAAGAAAGAGATATTAAAATGTCCAGCAATGGGGTGTCCTCCTTGAGCGCCTGGGGCAAACTCCAGCTGCAGAGGGAGGCAGCGAAGATGCACAAACAGCCATGCGCTGTGGATGGTGCTCACCAGAGAGAGGGTATCTGACATCAGTGGACCTCACCCCTTCCTCCTCACCACTCCCTTACGTCCCGTGGGGCCTACTCATCCCTCCACTATTTTTAGAAATGTTTCCCCACAATTTGTGGAAACCTGGAGACCTGTGTTCCAGTCCTGGTTCGACCACTATTTTAGTTGGGTGAGCAGAGGTCACACCTTTGACCTCTGGGCTCCAGTCTCTTCATCTATAAAAGACAGAATTCCCTCATGGTCCTTCCAGCCCTTATGTCCCAGGATTGCAAGTCCGCCCCAGAGATCTGCCTTTTTCTGGAAACAGCTGGCTTCTTCGGCAGCCCTCCCTCACATCCAGTCGCCAGTCGGCAGTCTAGAAGCCTGACCATCCTCAGCCTGGAGGCAGCCTCGCCCTGGGCTCCACAGGAAGGAATGGTTGTCTCCTTGACAACCAGCATCCATTAATAACTCTCGATAGTCCTCCATCCAGAAATTCATCTCCACCATCATTGGTGGTTGTACCAGTCCTATTACCATGTTAATTCTGCATAACAAACCGTCCCAAAAGCCAGTGTCTCAAAACAATAATCATTCGCTCCGATCCATGTCACTAAGGGACACTGATCCAGCCTGAGCTTGGCTGGGCATCTTAGCTGCAGGTTGGAAGAAAGCACAGCCACTATTGGTTTGCACCAGGAGGTCAGTCGGGACATGTTCTCATGGCCATTGCCAAAGCACAAGAATGCATGTTGAGGCCCTATCTGCCAACATCCCACTGGCCAGAGCCAGTCACATGGCTGAGCTCTTCATCTAAGAGGTGAGGTACACACTTTGTCTGCCATGAAATCCAAGCAAGTCACAGCCAAGCCCTGCTTCAACGGAGCAGGGAAGTGTGTGAGTGTGGAGAAGGCAGGGGTGGGTGGCAAGGAAATGAGTTGTTTTTAAATCTACTACAGTGCTGGAGAAAAGGGGAAAGAAGTTCCACGTAGAAGGATCCCATAAGCAAAGGTGTAGAGGTGATCATGAGGCTGGTGCGGAAGGACAGTCGGGAGGAAATGTACAATCCAGATCAGAATGGCAGGATGGGCAGGTAGAGAGAGTGGAGATGCACCTGTCTGTGGCCACGAGGCTGGGGGCATAAGTAGGTGGCAAGCCAGCTAATGGTCTTTTCCTTGGGCCCCTGCCCAAGAGTTATGAAGTTATAAATTGGAAGCAAGAGAATTCACTCCTGTTGGACCTTATCTCTGGAAAAAATATTACAACTCACCAAGCTCCTCCCCCTGCCAGGGTGTGCCCAGCCCTGAGCTCCTGCCCTTGCCTGAGCAGAGGACAGGCACACGCATGGGCAGTGTCACCCGGGCACTCAGACGGCACTGCATCACCTGGCCGGATCATTGTGGTGTGCACGCTCTTGACTCCAAGCACCAGGGCCTGCGCCGGTATGTTATAGTTTTTCTTGCAGTCTCTGAACAGCAGGAGCTCCATAGCCACGTGTGGAATAAATGGATGAATCGTAGACAGTGCAGAGAGAATCAGCCAGCACCGTTTCTGGAATAATAAAAACTGGAGAAAGTAGGTCAGCTTGGACCAGCCACAATCAAGACGGTCCTATTAATAGAAAATGCAAACATTATTTAGGGACAGGAGCGTGAAATGGGAAAGGGGAAGGGCACCTGAAGGTGGATGGAAAGTCAGCCTTGTGTGAAAACACAAACTTGAGCAGAAATGAAATTCCCGGGGAGGCTGGCTGTTCCTGAAGAAATGGAGTCCCAGGTAATGGCCCTGGGGAAAGCTTCCATGGCAAATCAGCCGCCAGCCAGCCACCCCCTGCGGAGCCCAGAAAGGTGCTGGGCTACGCAGACACTATGCTGTGGAGGAGGCCGCCCCGCTTCACACCGTCCCACCACAGGGTTTGCCCTGCCTTGCAATGGGCTTCCTCCCACTGGAATGAATGCCTGCCCCTTGCCTCCTCCAGAAAGCCTTCGAGCATGGCTAACACCCTAACCCTGACTAAATCCCAAAAAAGCACACAAATTTCCCTTCATTGATAAAGGACTTATTTGTTTTATGTAACTCCGGATCACAGTTTTTAAATCGGCTCTTGTGTATCCGTTTTATGCATAGATCAAAGTAGGAACCATGACTTTTCTTCCCCGTGGGCCCCTCCTCCAGGTGAGGCACACTCCTACTTTTATTAAATTCCCTTCCAACCGAATGCGGTATAGCTATGTGATGTTACAGATGAAGATCAGAGAAACAAATCAGAAATCCAGCGCCTGGTGGTTGTCCGCGCAGGAACCTCCAACCCCTCCATGAGTCCCATCCCTGTGTGCCAAGATCCACTAACATCAAAATCTGGACGTCAGCACGGGGCAGCTGTGGCGCCACCTGACCTGGGAGAAAGCCTGGCTGTCCTCGGTGCTCAGGCCAAGCGGGGCTGGTAGAGGGAAGTGTCACTGCATAATGCTGACAAGTGAAGCAGCCAGTCTGGATAATCCTCATAAGTCAGAGAGGAAAATAACTCGTGTGATTGATTGTCCCAGGATCCCTGAGACTTGGGGCTGGGACTAGCCGGGGAGAGCGTGAAATATTCCTAGCGGGCAAGCAGGGACTTGGAAGGAGTAGACAAGGCTCTGAGGTCAGAGGTCACCTGTAAGGGCCTACCCCATCTTCTGACTGGTTCTCCTGCCCCACTGAGGGCCCAATATGCTGGCCAGACGACCCCGCAGGCCTCACCAGCAACCTGAGTAAGGGGGAAGCAAGAGGCCTCAAGCAGTTGTGCCAGCATGAAATGCAGATCCTGCCTCAGCCAAACTGGGGTCAGTCAAAAGCACTTTCACAAGCCTTCACTAAAGGTTGAAGCCAGAGGTCACCTGAGCGATTGTCTTGTCCAATCCCTCTTGCAAAAATAAAGAGACTGAGGCCAAAGAGGGAGTCTTGACCCAAGGCCCCAGCACCGTGATGGCAGAACTCTGCCGCAAACCTGAGTCTTCTGGCTTCTCCTCTCAGCCACTTGTCACTGCTCATCCTACCTCTCAGTTATTGAATTATTTCTTGGGTCCAAAAAATTGTGCTAGAATGATAATGAGCATCCTAGTCAAAGAAGAATGTGGAAATGTATCAGTTATCTACTGCTGTGTAACAAATTAACCCACAACTTCATGGTCTAAGACAACAAGCATTTACTATTTCACAGTGTCTGTGTGTCAGGAATCTGGGACCTGCTTAGCTGGGCAGAGTTGGCTCAGGGTCTCTCGTGAGGTTACAGTCAAGATGGAGACTGAAGCTCCTTTTACTATCCTAACCTGCCCTTCCTAACCGGGGCCACTTTGAGAAAACATAGATGGCATTTCTTCCTCGGCCATTGGTTCCCTGCTGTCCTCAGCTGCCTCTCTGTCTCACCCAATGCCTACCTTCCGGACGGAAGTGTAATTACCCGGCAACCAGTCCAGCCTCAGAGGGTGCATCGCAGCCCTGAACTCACCCTCCCTTGTCTGGGCCTTAGACTTCCTATCCTCCCTGCAATGGTGTGCTAACACGTGACTCTCTAGGAGCCTTTGCTGATGTTCATGGTGTGAATATTCCCACCAAGGTGAATGTCAAGCTACCGAAGGCTAAACAACCAGTGCACAAAAGTCCTGAATATTTAACTATCAGCTTCAGTAAGGCAGCTCCAGCACACCTTGACCCAACCTGCTCCAACGTTCACACACCTAGATGGTACAGCAGGGGCTTCTGAGAGCAGACACCTTTCCCACGACTGGGTCGAGGCAGGATGCGCCCTCTTTACTCCCAGCATCCACCTCCAGGCCGAGACAACCTGAAGTTAATGCAACTGAGAATTTTTATTTCCTTTTCCCTACACCCAGAGATGGAGCGAACAAGCTTCCACCAGTAGGAGATAGAGAGAGATAGCCATAGACTAGAGATGATAGAGATAGAGGTAGATAGAGATAGAGACAGAGACAGAGACAGAGATAGAGATAGAGATAGAGATAGAGAAAGAGACAGAAGTAGAGACAGAAGTAGAGATAGAGGTAGAGACAGAAGTAGAGATAGGAAGATTTCTTCCATGTCTCATATATTTGGCAACCTAATCAGTTGAAAAATAGATATATAATAATGATAATTATCATATTAGATTAGATTTAAGATTACACACAGTCCTGGTAGAAGCATCTATACTCCCCACCTGTGAGACTGTTATGCTGGAGCCAGCATCCCCATAAGGAACGCTCGGCGTTCTCTCCTGTTCAGGACTCCCTCTCCCCAGGCCATTAGCAGGCAGCCAGCGCTCTGAGCAGCCGCTGACACCTAGGAACAGTTGCCGGTGGGCCAACCGTTTGTTTGCTTTTCCACAGTATGAAGGTTGAGTTGAGTCATTTTGCACCCAATTACTTTGCAGTAAATTTGCCGGATGGTTCTTGTCCTGCAGTATTGATCCAGCATCTCACCTTGAGCTTGTTTATTGACACATCAAATTCAGAAGTCAGACCCGCTCAATTGACCACTTCCCAATTAGGGCATTTATATGATGTCACCGAGGCTCCTTGTCATGTCCCGATGAGAGCCATTTGTCCCCTAGCCACCGCCGCCACCCAATCGCCTGCAACCAAGCTGCCATTTTTCTCTGACCTTTCCAGAGACAGATGGCAGTCCATAAAATACATCATTAGCAACGTGTCATTTTATCTCACCGCCATTTCTTTACGTGAAAGGTGCTTCGTTCAACAAAAGATTCTGCAGCCGCGTTCTCCCCAGAGAGCAGCTTACAGTGCTTCTTTGCTGGAGTCAGGGATGATGGAGACAAATGCTTCCTTTTTCATCAGGGGGATGCCCCTTGGCCCTGTTCAGAAAGGATGGCTTTGGGCAGTGACACAGAGCAGACTCCCAGGAGGGGAGAGTTGAGATGATGGCAAAGTGTCAAAAACACAACCAGATATCAAAAGACACTGTCAAAATGGTGATGGAAGGAGACTTAACTTTGGGTGATGAACACACAATGCAATATACAGATGCTGTATTATAGAATTGTACACTTGAAACCTATTTTATTAACTAATGTCACCCCAATAAGTTCAATATTTTTTTTTAAAAGACAGCATCCCATGATGTTGGGATGCACTCATACCCAGACAGACAGTCAACATTTCCTCAGTCAGCTCCTAACTGTCCTCTCTTAGCGCCCTGTGTGTGTGGTGGGGGTGGGGAGGACTGTGAAGGGCAGAATGCCATGGAATGTATGCTCTCACACTGAACTTGAAGTCAGGAGAATCCAGCCCTTCACCCAGCAAGGTGGCATTATCACCGCATTTCAGGGACAAGCTCACAAGTAGGGGGGCAGTGGGTGAATGCAGGCCTTCTATGTCCTGCTATAAGGCTAAGAAAGAGCTAGACCAGTGGTTCCCAACCTTTTGGCCATGCCCCACCTAAGCATCTCTAAACTCCTGGTGCCCCCTCCCCGTGACATATAATTCTTATTATTCAAAAAGTGAACTCGTATTCACATGGAGGAAGCCTAAAAGGCCATTTATTGGTCTAAACAAGCTTCCAAAGAACATGGCATCCATGAAAGAGAAAAATAAAAGAACAAAAGAACTGAGGAAGAAATCACTAAGAAATTGTTAAAAATAATAATATAAAGTGATATGAAAAATAGCAAATAAAGTTTCAAAACATAATAGAGAACTGAAATGCATAAATGTGTCACAATATATATTTATATACTGTATATGAGGCCCCTAGGACCATAAGAAATGCAAAAAATTCACTGTTAATAACTCATCCTCAAATTGCCCCCTTAAAAATCAAATTGCCTCCCTGGGGGGCATGTGCCCCACATTGGGAACCACTGAGCTAGACTGTAGGCTCCCCAAGGGCAGGCACTAAGACTGAAATTCGCTCACCACTGTATTCCTGGGAGTACCGTGTCTGTCACAGAGAAGACCCACCCCAAAATACTTGTTGTATGTTGACTAAGAGAGGTCCAATTCAAAATAGAATGGTGCCTATTAAACAGAAATACTAAATATATATTTTGCCACCAGCATTGGTAATTTGTATGAAATTTTTGGAGGTAATTCTCACAACATGGATCAGAAATCCATGGGTAGGAGTGTCAGAGACACTAGGCAGAGCTGGGTCTGGAGCCCAGGTCTCCCCACTCCAGCTCCAGAACCCACTTAGCCACCTCGTTTAGGGTCACGTGCATGTGGTATAAGACAGAGCCTCCCCACTCTTTTCAAGGAGGACAGAGCATGAGACTGTGAAGGATACTGAGGTAAAGGGGGGTGGTTCCCCATAGGCCAGAGGTATCTAATCTGGGGACCCTGCCTGACAGCTCTGGAGGGCTGAGGGGATCAATAGCTCAGCAACCCATGACACATTCCGTTATTGTTAATTTTCACCCCTAACATTACCATCCATAGCACCTGGTCGATAGAACTACCGCCCCCTTATGGCAGCATAGCCAAATTGCAGGATATTCTTCTTGAGGAGTAACAAGCCACTTTTGTCAGAGTATCCTATGGTAAAACAGTCATTGGTGAACCCCTTCACATGGAAAAAGGTTGTCTGGGGAGCAGACTCGAGACCAAAAGAAGAAAGAATGGAAAGCATCAAAAACCAAGCTTTGCCAGTGTCCCAGATTAGGGCAGGACAGGCCCAGGCTTCATGACAGGGAATCAAAGTCAGCCAGCAATTGATCTTGGGTTGGGCCTTGAATATGACAACTCAGCACGAAAGTGGCTGTCTTGCTGGCTGATTTATAAAACCCCAAAGGGAAATCCTCAGGGCAGAATCCTTGGCCCACCCTTCACCAAGCAGCCTGCATCCCATCAGCAGCAAGGCCAGCCCCTGGGCAGGCAGGCATGTTGGAGGGACTCTGCACTGCAGGTCCGAGCCCCTCCTGACCCATCGCAGCCAAGGCCAAGCTGAACTGCCCTGGGCACTGGGCCCTGGTGGAGGCTTAATGTTTACACTAGAGCAGGCAGCTCTGCATGGGGACTTCCTGCACCTCCTGCCAAAGGCTCCCCCAACTGCTGCCCTGGCTTCACTTAGACTCCAGCTCTCCATCTTCTTTTGGCTGTTGCTCTGCCTGCCTGTCTGTCTGTCTGTCTCCTTTACCCTAATGTCAAGAGACAAGTTCAACCCCAAGCTCTGATTTTGATCCATTCATATGCTAAGATTTCAGAACTATTTCTATGCCACCAATTTCTTTCCCGTGTATTCCCTGAAGTCTCTGTTCTTTAGCAAAAACAAAGCCTTTCCTTACACTGTGTGAAATAAGACTCAAAATGCAAATAGCAAATACACGCGTGCACACACATGGTGTGCATACACACAGTGTACATATGTGCACATGAACACATATGCACACACACATTAGACCAGGAGTCAGCAGTCCTGGCCTCCCCTCCCCATCTGCCATTGACTTCTGTATAAAATGGGGGGATACACATCTCCTCTCTGGCTTCAGTCTCCTTCTCTGCAAAGTGAGGGGATGGTAGTGAATCACATGACCTCAGTCATCCCTCCATGATTCTCTATAAAGTCATGCTAAGATGTAGCTAACTGATAGAGGGTGTTTTCTTGAATCAGGATTTCATAAAGTAGTAGACTGTACACAGGGCAGTGGGCAACCAAAGGAGGGTGGGAGCCCATGGAGGGGGAAATAGACCCAGACAGGGACAAGAGGCACCAACTTCCCTTCTGCTCAAGGCTGACACTGGCTTCTGGGTACTTGTAATATTCATCTCCTCATGGAATTCCATGTCTGATCCTCCCCTTGCCTCCTCTTATAGCAAGTGTCCCATGAGGCCCCACTATGTGCAAACCACTGTGCCAGGTGTCAGGCAGGGCTGCCTTTGCTCCAGCTCTTCCCCTGGTTTGGAATAGCTGTTGTCAGATTCAGAGCAGGAAAGAATATCTTACCAGCCGGATAGGATATCACAGTGGTTAAGAACAAGGCCTTGATGCCATGCAGCCCTAGGCTTAAACTCCAACTCTCTTCCTTGGGCACATTACATAATCTCTAGGCCTCGGTTTTCTCATCCAGAAAATGGGAATTATAATAGTATTTCTCCCATAGGGTTGTTGTGAGAAATAAGTAAAATAATTCGGTCACCGCAAAACCTGTCAGTGCCTACCTAATATCTAGTTTCTCCTTCCTTTCTAATAGAATCCCCATTTTGCTGGGGGTCCATCAAACCCAGCTAAATAAACTACATTTCCCAGCCTCCCTGTAGCCAAGGATTGCTGGAAAATACAGTTCTGTCTAGTGAGATATATGTGGAAGCCCCATGGGGAGTTCTGGGAAATGTTTGCTTGCCTAATACAGGTCTTTCCCCTTTATTCTACCTTTGTCCTTCCTCCTGCTGAAAATACAGGTGCAGGCCGGAGCTGCAGCCATGTTGCAGTCATGAGGCCAAGGAAATCACAGAGACCACAGGTTGTCAGCCACCTGCACCCAGACTTCTGGTTTATAACCACGGTTTCATTTCAGCCGCCCTTATTTGGCTTTTCTGTTGCGGGTACCTGAGCCTGATCCCCAGTTGCACAAGTGTTTAGCTCAGTGCCATGCACAGAGTAAGCACTTAATACCTCGTTTCCACTCCATGGGACAGATCCCCGTTGGCCCATTGCAGGGTGCCACGTGCAGGGAGAGACACCAGACGGGACCTTAGCATGAGGTACGAGTTCTCAGACTCTCCCACTTTCTAGCTGCAGGGCTTCAATGAGTCCTTAGGCCTCCCCAGCCTTTAGTTCCTCATTTTGGGTTTGGACCAGGTGTGTGAAGTTCCTTCCAACTCTGGCCATCCCTAGATCCGTGGCAGTCTTCTGGCCCCTTATGTTGTACCTTTCCGGGCAGCCCCCAGGCCCTCCTCCAATCCCTCCACTCCTCCCACAGCCCCCGGCAAGCTTTCTGAGAGCCTGAGAATTTTCCATACAAAGGAACTGTTGAAATCATAGGCCATGCTACCCTAGTTAACTTTGCCACCCGTTTAAATAAGAAAGAATACCAAGAGTAATAAAGCCTAACTGAATCAATAAGTCACTAAGTAATTTTGGTAACATTTCACATTAAGGTGGCATGAATACTTTATTAAGAGCTGAGAAGTGAATTTCCCTTTTTCTTAAATTATGCTGCATGTGCGGAGGCATGGATAATTGCTGGAGCCGCTGCTCTAAAATGCTTCCTCATAAGTTGCAAAGTCATCTATTAACTAGTTTACAATCATTCCGACGGGTCTCTGTGCATCTTGGAACAATTGGCCAAGCAACTTTGAGGAATCATTTATTTATCATGATTAAAGTATTTATAAATGCTGCTTTAATTTAGCCCTGTTTCCTCTGCTTACCCACAGCATAGTGTCCAAAAATAAGAATGCTTAGGGTGGGACTTCTACTTAGCTTCTCCATGGTATTTTAACCAAACGAGCACTGCTGGGGTGTATGGCCTCGTCAGCCCACAGTATAACGCATCCCCATGCTCCCAGAGGCTTCAGCTTCAGGGTTCCTCTACCTGCCTCCCTGGTCTGGTGCTGAGTGTGTGTTGGCTAAGTGAGAGTACCTAGAACAGGGGAGGAAAAAAACTAACATATATTAAAGGCCCAGCCTTTGTTCCAGGTACCCTAGCCAAGAGTTATTGAATGTTTAGCATGTACCAGACACTGTTCTAGGAAATTTTCATCTATTATCTCATTTAATTTTGTCAATAATAATTTCTAACACTTACATAGCACTTTTAAGATGCCAGGCTAATCTCCAAGGATTTTATCTACGTTAATTCACTTAATCCTCACAACAGCCCAACAGATGGGTACTGTCATGATTCTCATTGGAAAGATGTTGGAACATAGGCACAGAGAGGTTGAGTGAATTGCCCAAGGACACACAGCTAGGAAATGACAGAGCTGAGAGTCAGATACAGGGTGTCTGGTTTCAGAGTCCACACCCTTCCTTAACCATCAGCTTTCCTCTTAACAACCAGATGAGATAGGCACTATTTTGATCCCATTTTTCAGAAGAGGAAACTACAGAGGGTAAGTGATTTTCCCAAATTCTCAAAACTAGTGAGTAACAGAACAAGAATTTATACTCTGGTGGCCTGGCTGAGCTCTTCACCAACACCCATAATGCTTTATACATAATCTCACCAACTCCATAAATCAGACGTCACTATTTCCATTTCACAGATGAGGAAACTATGTAATTTGCCCAACGATTGCATGATTATAACGTGTCAGAGCTGGGATTCAGACCAGTTCTACCTGGCTCCTTCAGTCATACCATGACAGCAAGAGAAGAGGAATACCTTCACTTTCAGGAAGCTCTGGTTGAGGCCCATACTCCATTTTTTTTTCATCCTTTTCATTCAAATTCAAATGCCAATCCAAGTGCTCAGAGCTCTGCCAGCTGTTGACATGTCTGTGCTGACAGAAGTGAGAATACAAGGTCGGCCTCTGGGATGCTGTGGGGAGTATGGAGCAGGCACCAGGACACTCAAACTCGGGATTTTCTCCATGTGACCCCCTTAATGCAGGTGGACCTCCCATGTCCCCCAGACTCAGTCGCTATCACAGTCCCACTTTCTCCAGCACCTTGGCCAGAAGGAAGAGAAAGCCTTTGGGCTGACATTTTAGCTGGAAAATAAGTAATTAAGTTAACATTCAGATCAACAGTAGTCTGAAGCCACAGGAGACAGAACCCCAGAAGACTGGAGCATCTTCTCAGGGACTCTTGAGGCCTTCAGATTATTTAATGAAGTCCAGCACTGAAACAGGAAAATGCACACAGGGTCTCTTCCTGCTTTTAATCTTTATGTTTCAAGGAGAACTGGCTTGAATAAGGAATTACTCTAAATACCAGTATATTAAAATTTGGTCCTGAAGCAAGCATGCTTTCAAGAGCAAGGGTGTATAACTGACACTCTCAAGATGAGCAGAGTTGACCTTTGAGTGTAGAACTTACCTGAGAAGTGACTTTGGTGCACCCTGATTGCACAGGAGAGGAGGGGGGAGGGGAAAAGAAGGTCTTAGGAACTTGTCTTCAGAGCTGGATTCTTCCTCAGGAGAAAGTTGTCAATATTAACAATAAAACATTTGACCTAATAGAAAATCCATTGACAGTCCTTAGAGTCCAAAATAAGATGTTTTTGTGAGCTACTGAAAAATTAAGAGTTGCCAATGAAATGAAAACTCTTGATATGCCCTGGATGTAGAACTAATGGTGGAAATTCAAGAAGTCAAGGAGGCCATGAATGAGATGTTTGGACACAAAGTCTTTTAGAATTTCTGAAGTCATTATGCATCACTGCACTTAAATGGCTGCTTGATTTGGTACAGACTACAGACATTTATCCCATGGAATGTACTGGTAACCTATCTCCTCAACCCATTTCTTTTATTATCATTTTTTAAGTTACAGTTGACATTCAATATTATATTAGTTTCAGGTGAACAACATAGTGGTTAGACATTTATATATAACTTACGAAGTGATCACCTCAAAAAGTCTACCACCGATCTGACACTATGCATAGTTATTACAATATTATCTATAATAATAAAAGCATAATATGCAAATTGACCAAACGGCCAAACAGTGGAACGACCGTCTGGACAACCTTCTGGACGAAGCCGCAGCTGCGAGGGCCAAGACAGCTGCCGGGGCTGCAAAGGCCTACTCTTGCATGAATTTCATGCACCAGGCCTCTAGTTGACTATATATTTCTATGCTGTACTTTACATCCCCATAACTGTTTTTATAACTGGTAATTTGTACGTCTTAATCTCTTCACCTTTTTCACCCATCCCTCATCCCTCCTCCCATCTGGCAACCATCAAAATGTCCTCTGTATCTATGAGTTTGTTTCTGTCTTGTTTGTTCATTTAAGTTGTTTTGTAGGTTCCACATAAAGTAAAATTATATGGTTTTTGTCTCTCTGTTTAACAAGCATGACCTAGATGTACCAAGGCCTCATGCTACAGACAAGGACTGAAGTAGGAAAATGTCCTGAGACATGAACAAGACATAGTCCTGTCCCAAGGAGCTCCGGCCTAGTAAGAGACAGTGTATTATACATACAGTAGTCCCCCCCATCTGCAGATTCAATTACCCACAGCCAACCACAATCTGAAAATATTAAGTGGAAAATTTCAGAAATAAACAATTTATAAGTTTTAAATTTCACACTGTCCTGAGTGGTATGGTGAAATCTAGCTTTGTCTCACCCAGGATATAAATCATCCTTTTGTCCAGCATATCCATGCTATATAGACCACCAGCCCATTAGTCACTTAGTAGCAATCTCAACTATCAAGTCATTTACTGGGGGGAGAGAGAGAGAGAGAGAGAGAGAGAGAGAGAGAGAGAGAGAGAACAGTCACATAATTTTTATTGCAGTGTATTGTATAATTGTTCTATCTTATTAGTTATTGTTGTTAATCTCTTACTGTACCTAATTTATAACAAACTTTATCATAGTTATGCATATATAGGAACAAATGGTATATACAGGGTTTGGTATTATCCACGGTTTCGGGATCTGCAGGAGGTCTTGGAGCATATCCCTGGGATAAGGGAGACTACTGCAAATGGAAACTGGGAAGTTTTATTACAGCTCAGAAATACACACCCTAATCCCCCTGCAGCCAAGGCTGTTCTGGGAGCTAGGGAGATGCCCTGATCCTCAGCTCAAGTTATTTGGATGCTATTTGGACAGAGGAGACTGGGTGCCACAATTCACAGAGTGGTCCCCAACCCTGAGTCCCTGCTTCTCAGGGTCACAGGCTCAGCCCTCAAGTCCCTTAGAGTGAGCAGCTTGCGGTGCCTGTCACTTTCACGTGCCAGCATCATTTCCTGCATCCACACAAATAAAAGTGGACAGCAAGCCAGTGCCATCTTGTTTGCTGCTAGTGGATTTATGACATGTCAAGTTTAAATAGCACGTGCAAGGCTTACAACAGAGGCAACACAGAAATTCATTTTTCAAGCCCATCAAGGCTCTGAGCGCCCCCACCCCCCTGCTGGGGCCAGGAGAACAATTTCATGAAATTCTGATGCTGAGAAAAGGCCTCCCCAGATTTCCACATCCAATTCCGCTTCTGTCTCTATCTTTTTTTCTTTTTCCCTCAAGTCTCAAAAAATACCAAAATAGCACAAATGCCACTTTACTGGTACCTGGTAGATCCCAATTAACCTTTATGCAAGTTTGCCTCTGCTGTGCGTAAGCCCTGACCTTATTTCTGGGGCTGAATTATTAATCCCTTACAAACAAACCACCGGCACACCACACTCTGCCTTCTTGCGGCCCCGCTGACGTGGGCAGCTCCAATTTAGGCCCGCTCCACCCACCTTTTGTGCTTTTCTTTATCTGGATGGAGAACCTTTTTCCCAGTCTTCCCTCCCCCCATCAGCAAATTAAACTGCTCAGTTGCCCCCAGCTTTTCCCAATAATAGAGGCAACTTGGACTTGACCCATTAAAGGAGGGGGCCCAGAACGACTTGCCACAGTACCCGGCAAGTCTCATTTTGATAATTGATTGGTAAAACAAGCATTTGGGTTGCAAAGCAGCCTTGGTCAGGTTTCCATTTTGCAGCAAACCCCCAAATTAAAAATCACCTCCAGGGGATAATTCTTTTGCAAATAATATGAGCTGGGCTATTTTTGTTTTTGTCAGGCATACTGTCACTCCAGGCTCGTGTCTCATATGTTATTCTGGCTGCATGAGAAAGGCCCATAATAATAGCACTGGCAGCAGAAATGATGACAAGAAGGGGCATGTCAATTTACAGTCATGAAACAAGGTGAAAACTACACTCCTCAACAAAAAATTGAAGCCCACTTTAGATGATAGAAAATTACAAAGTGAAGTCCCTAAGCCATCGTGACATGGCAAGCAGTATTGGGGGTGCCATGTTAGGCTGTGGTCAAGCCTGAGTTAGGCTAGAATCCCCTAGGAAGCAGGGGCTTTGAACTCTTAAAAATTAACAAAGTGATTCAGCAGCCTAATTATTTATGCTTGAGTCATAGTGAATTATGAACAGATACTTTACATCTCGGTCTTTGCCCAGGATGTCACTTTGGAGTATTGCACCCTTCTCTACCCTTGCCAAACAGATCACTCCTCCTCATCCTTAAGGACTCACTCAAATGTCTCCTCTTCCAGGAAGCCTTCCTGATTTCCGGCCAGATTCTAGCCCCCTCCAGTCTCCCATTGTATGGTGTTTAAATAGCCCAGTCTTAAAAGTGTTGCTTGGCTTTTCAGTCTCTCCCACTATATTCCTTAAGAACAGAGAACACACATTACTCCTCTTTTAATCTCCAGCATCAGAGTGCCTAGCACATAGTAGGTGCTTGGGAAATGTTTAATGAATGAATGGATATGTCAAAATATAGAAACCTGTACGAGATGAAAGAGCTGGATTTAAAAGGACTGATTATTTTGGAATTAATCTGTTAAATTCAGTGACATGTATTCAGCATGGTCTTCCTAAGTGCCTATCAGATACTCAGCTTTGTGTTAAGTACATAAAGGTGATAGGAGGAAAGGACAGAATCCCAGCTTTCAAGAAACTTATCATCATATCTGTACATTTCTATATGAGAATGGTAAAAAAAAAATAGTCCAAGTCAAGTAAGTGTAGCACAGTAGGATGGTTGTGCTAGCACGCCAGATTGGGAGTTAAGAAAACACATTCCCTGTCACTATCCCACCACTGAGTCATTAGGTGACCTTGGACAAGTCACTCTACCTCCTGGACCTGTGGGAAGCCACCCACTGCCAATACTATCATGAGAGTGCACCAAGGAACACGGAAGGCCGAGGGACCTTGGCGTTGGCAGGGCTAACACTAAGCACCATTGTTCTGTTGAGATCGTGGTGGCTGGAAGCAATTTCCTGACCTAAGAGCCTCAAAGTAAATGTTTACTGAACCTGACTGATCTTTATTGACCTTAGAGATGGTCTGTCTGCTACCTGTTTGCTGTGCTTTACTGAGGGCAAGATGTGTATCTAAAACTGAATAAAAAGCAGATAAGGCCAGGTTTCAGTGTGCCTCTCCAAGAGAGAGGTCTCCACCTGGCCCCCCATGCCTTCTAAATTCATATTTCTTGCATAGTGCGCCGGCCCTTCCTTCAGATCTTGAACCCTAGCCGTGCAAGTTTCGGCATGAGCCTACCTCAGTTTTGTCATCAGTAACATCAAAGAGTTGAAATGATACTGGGATAATTGCTACCCACATGGAAGAAAATAAAATGTCTGCCTCATAACATATGGAAAACTAACTTCCATGACCTAAACATAAAATAGCGAAACTCCAAAAATTTTTTAAAAAACTGTAGAAATATAGCTGTATGGCATCAGTTTAGACAAATTTCCTAAACAAAATGTGAAGAGCAAAAGCTGTAAAGGAACTCGCTGACAAATGGGCCTACCTTAAAACAAACACATGCCCTAATCAAAGTGAAAAATGATGCCACAACCGGGAAGAACGTGTCTACAACTGTCATGATGGAAAATATGAGTAGTCAGAATATCTAAAGAGCTTCCACAAATCTACTGGAAAACCAAAGACAACCTAGTAGAAAGATGGTCGAAGTAGATGAAATCTAATTCACGAAAGAGGATGGCTGATAAACTTGTGAGATGTTCAATCTCACTAAAAATCAGAGAAATGCCAATTAAAAATGACAGTGAGATACTAATTTGTACCCATCTGATTGGAAAAAATTGAGGATCCTAATAAAACCTAGTTTTGTCAAAGATGTGTCGCCACGGGGACGCACACATGCCGCAGATAGAAATGTAACTTGGTACAGCTACTGTGGAGGACAACTTAGCAGTAACTGGTAAAGTTGAGCCTGTTCATACCCTACGACTCAGCAATTCCCTGTCACTATGTACAAGGAGGCATAGACAAGTATATTTCTTGTAGTAGTACTTGTTATGATCAAACACTGGAAACAACTTCAATAGCCATGATCAGTAGATTGGAAAAACACAGTACAGTAACACACAGCATAGCATACAGCATTATAGTGTACACTACTATAGTACAGTACTACCCTAGTACAGGGTGTAGTGTAATCACACAATGGAATCCTAGACAGCAGTGAAAACTAATTCACTAGAGCCACATGTGACAACATGGCCAAATCTCAAAACTATGATGCTGTGGAAAACAGAAAGTTACAGAATTATATGTACTGGAAGATGGCATTGATGTGAAGGTGAACACAAAGTAATACTGCGTTGTTACGGATGGAAAATATAGCTGTAGGTGAGTCAGAGGCTGGGGCTGGGTGTGCACTGCAGGCCGGGCAGGCTGGAAGAGGCAGAGGCCCCAGCATTGCGGGGCTTTATGGGCAGGGCTGCTTGGCTCCAGAAGGAAATAAATGAACACAGCCTTCAAGACAGATGAAACACACGGTCTGGTTCTCTGGCTAATGGGGGTTCTTTACCCAGGATTCCTTGCTGCCAGTCTACACACAGTGTCATCCCTTTGGAAAAACTGGCATCTTTGGGATATCACGGATGGGGGAGGGTGGATAATGCCCTGGCTGTGTGGCCTTAGGTGAGTCACGGCACCTTTCCGGCTGCCGTTTCCTCATTTATGAAATGAAGAACTTGACCTCCTGGAAAGAGTATGAGATTTGCAGGAGTAAGGAGACTTGGTTCTGTCCAGCCCTGCCTTTAACCGGCTATGTGGCTTTGGGGCAGTCTCCCCCTCCAAGTCCTCAGTTTCCCCCTCTGTAAGATAGCAGCCATGAAGGCGATGTTTGCCAAGGGCCCCTCAAGCTGTGGGGTAGGTTACCTGCACCCACACGCACATGCACTGGCGGTTGGGGCCAAGCTTAACCCAGTACAGGGTTCAGGGCAAATGGAACTACCTAGGGTATTAGAATCACATATCCAAGCAGCCAAGCAGGGACTCACCTCAAGAGTGGCGGCCTATAAGGCGTGACTGTGGGAACACCGAGCAGGCTCTTGCAGGCGAATAGCCCTGCTGCCCCCACACCCTGCCTGCACCATACCTGCAATGGCAGCGCTCCCAGGCCATTCCATTAGGCCGCGAAGACTTCCATCGTCCAGACAGCCCTTGAAAAGGCCGTGTCAGAAGCAAGGCTAACCCTGGCGATATTACCCCAATTCCCAACTGGCTGTAAGCAAAGTCCTGGGACGATAGGTTACAGATGGAGCTAATTTACCCCTGGAGCTATTACGTAACCCAATTCCCAACTGGCTGTAAGCAAAGTCCTGGGATGATGGGTTACAGATGGGGCTAATTGGGCCATCCCAAAAGGATGCGGGTCCCAGAGCAAACTGCCTGCTCACGCAGGAGTCGCAGGGCCTTCCAGGCCATCGACTGACCAGTGCCCTCGTCTCCTGCTGCTCCTCACACAGGGCCGTCTCTGTAGCTGGGCTTGTGGGAGGGAATCACTGTCCCTCCTCTTCAGTAATGGCCGGAGAGGCGAGGCTGCTTGTTCGGCCTGAGTATTAGGCTGAGACCAAGAGAGACAAGACCCACCTTGTCCCAGGCCCTCAACCAGAGTAATAACAATGATGATCACATCAACCCCTTACTGAATCCTAAGGCCTAAGGCAAGCCCCTTTCTTCTAAGTCATTCAACCCTCACCACATCCACAAAGCAGGGGCGATTAACACTGTCCTTTCACAGGTGAGGAAACTGAGGCACACAGAGGTGAAGTTGCCCAGCTGCTGGGACATCCGGGTCTCTGGCCCCAGGTGTCACCTCTCCGATAAACTGCATAAAGCTGGCCCTGCTCTCTCGTCTGAAATCTGGGCCTCGCCTCCTTTCACCTGGAAGGTTCTGGAAGCTGCCCCTTTCCCCCTCCCTCACCTCCTCTCCCCTCCTCCAGGGAAAGACAGAGGCTGCAACAGAAAAGGTGTCAGAGAAAGTGACTAATGGAGGCTGACCCCAGGTCAGAACGAATGCGGTCTGACTCCCCACCCCATGGAATGGGCCCGCCTCCCTCATACTTACCTGACAGGCAGCGCACAGGCCGCAGGGTGGGACTAGGGACAAGAGCCTGGCTTCTGGGGCCATTCCCTGAATCACTGGGGCAACTGGGCAAAGACTGCCCTGCCTCACTCCAGGGCACAGTCCCCACCCCACCCCTGCCAGAGCCCCAGGCTGGCCAAGCCATCCTTCAGGCCCAGATGACATGCATTCCCCGAGTGCTGGTGACAGGCGCCCAGCTGGAAAAATGATGGACTGCGTGGAGGGGGCAAAGTGCGGATTTTCTGTCATCAGAAATGGCAGCTGCAGCTATGGCTGGAGGTGGCAGAGTCAGGACAGCCTCACAGGGCGTGCATGCACACACACACACCCATACACACACACACACAACACACACACACACACACACACACACACACTCACTGCATCCAGGCTGCATGAAGGGACCCGGGAGATAAAGTGAGTATCGGCTCATAGAGAGAGGTGTCCACCACCACCACCATCTCTCTGAGAGACGAGTAGTAACAGCAGTGATGCTTCTACATGGATCATGTCCTACAGTTTGCAATGCAGCTCCACACTCACAGGTTAAGGATTGGAGCTGGGCAGTCCCTTTCAGGCTGGGTGACAACCGGCAACTTACTGACCCTCTCTGTGCCTGGGCTTTCCCATCTGTAAAACGGGGCTGATAATAGTACCTGATAAAAGCTGGGGTCGTTGAGGACCTACAGCAACTCTGCTGCAAGTCCAGAAGAGACCATGCTGCTCTGCCTGGCCCCCCTCAGCTGCCAATGGCCACGGCTCCCCAACGCCCTCTATTCTAAATGCATCGCCTTCCACAACGGGCACCCTTCTGGGCTGCCCTGCTGAGTTCCTGGGCAGAGAGATGCCACCTGGGCTAAGTCACTTCCTCCCAATGTTGTTGGTGACTCTTAGAGCAGGAAGGGGTGAGGAGAAGGAGATAGGAATAGAGCATGTGGGAGGGGAAAGCAGAACAGAGAGAGGGAGGCAGGGTGCCCAAGACCAGCCTCACCCCTTCACCGTCGTGCAGGAGACGAGCTCTTTAAAGAGGAAAAGAGCAGAACTGAGCCCTAGCCTTTGTCTCAGTGGTTAGAGCATCAGCCCGTGGACTGAAGGGTCAGGGGTTTGATTCCGGCGAAGGGCACGGGCCTCGGTTGCAGGCTCCATCCCTTGCCCCAGAAGGCGTGAGGGAGGCAACCAATCCATGTGTCTCTCTCATGTCAATGTTTCTCTCTCTTATCTCTCCCCCTCCCTTCCACTCTATCTAAAAATCAATGGAGAAAAATATCCTCAAGTGAGTATTAATAAAAAAAATAAAATAGCCCTAACCAGTTTGGCTCAGTGGATAGAGCATCGGCCTGCAGACTGAAGGGTCCCAGGTTCGATTCCGGTCAAGGGCATGTACCTTGGTTGTGGGCACATCCCCAGTAGGGGGTGTGCAGGAGGCAGCTGATCGATGTTTCTCTCTCATCGATGTTTCTAACTAACTATCCCCTCTCCCTTCCTCTCTGTAAAAAGTCAATAAAATATATATTTTTAAAATCTTTATTTTAAAAATATAAATAAATAAAATAAAATAAAGAGCAGAACTGAGAGACGGAGGCTGGGGTCCATCCAAATCCGTGCTGCCCCTTTGCGCTCTTAGGGTGGAAGGTGAGGTCCAGTGCCTACACTTGGTGGCAGTCCCTTCCAAGTGACATGCGTGGACCTTTGCGCACCACGTTTTAAATATATTTCTGCCCAGGAGAGGCAGTGACAGGCTCGGAAGGACCTAATGGGAATAGCAGCTAATACTGCAAGTCGGCATAGCTTGTCAGCCAGGTGCCATCATCCCTCACCTCCTCTTTCATTTTTATAGAAACGGCTCAGAACCAGAGAAGAGAAATTTCAAAAGCCAAACAAAAAAATCAATACTGTGGGAGATAACCCAGCATAAATACAAAAACCGGAGAAGGCCTCTTTGTCTCCCACCTCACAGCGCCATCAATCACACTGTGGATGGATTTGGGAGGCCACCTTGGCTGGGAAGCCGGCAGGAACCATTTTAGTTAAAATGCCCATCGAGAGCTGGGGTTCGGGGGCGGGTGGAGCCTGAGCCAGGGCAGAAGAGAGGACACACAGACTCAGCTCGCTCCCCTGGGATTCATGGCCACCTCCTCCAGGCTGAGGTCTAAAGGACAGGAGGGCGAGGAGGCTAGAAACAGATAACTTTGAGTTGAAAAGCTAGGCTGACAAGGAGAGGTAAAGTAGGAATGCATTTGGGACTTAGAGGAGCCTCTTAAATAAACAGCTTCCCTTACACGCCTGAGCTCAAATGCTGAAGATCCATGTCACACCCACAGGACCATCCAATCCAAGACCAGTGAGGATGAAACTTGGGCAGCCAGTTCTCACCAGGTGTGATCATGGAGTCCTGGAGGCGCTCACTCCTCGAGAGGCACACAGAGCAGGCCCAGCTAGGCACCAGCCCAGGACCTCTCCGACAGCCCTTGCCCACTCCCTTCCCCGACCCTCACCCCATGTTTCAGGCACAACTGAGCTGGATCGTGAAGCCATATGGCCTCAGATATGAAGCCCCAGGACAGAAAGAGGTGCTTCTAAATCGGGGCCTCTGTTGGAAGTCACGTTGTTTTTCCTTCCTTCACCGTTTTCACGAGGATGTGTACGTAGATGTGGCTGTTGTTTGTTTGTCTCTCCCAAGACTCAGGAGTTCATAGGTCTACGCCCACCACCAGCCCAGACAGAAACGTGTTAATGGACAGAAGCCTCCATGACTTCGTTTCCTCTCTGCACCTTGGTTCCCGTGGCTCAGGTTAGTGTCTGGGCTTTATTGAGAACCACACCTCCCAGCTCCTCATTCAGGCCAGTCTGTGGTCTTCCACCAGCTACTCAAAGTGTGGTCCACGTTCCAGCTTATCAGCAACGCAGAATCTCAGGCTGCACCTCTGACCTCCTGCAGCAGAATCTGCACTTTACTGAGGTCTCCAGGCAGCCTGGGGCTCATTGGGTTAGGGAAGCACAGCCCATCACACTGTCTGTAAGAAAGCTTCATGGAGGCTGGGCCAGACTCTCCATCGTGAACCATCTTTGCACGTAGTAGGCGATCAATACGTATCTACTGATTGACTGATTGAAAAATCTATGGTTTGCATGAAATACAGGCCCCCTGAGTGTTGCTGTATTGGAAATGACCGACTTTTCAAGTTCCTGTAATCGCCAATTACTGAAACAGGGAATCCCGCCTCACCGCAGGGGAGGCGGCCCTTTGCAACTATAAAAACAGTGACACTGATAACAAAAGAATGTCTTGCTGAGCACACCCAGGATCCACTGGATGATTTCATCTGCCCCTTGCCCTTTCTGTAAATAATATCTAATCACCTTACCAGCCTCCTTTGGATAATGGCTCCTTTTTCATCTCTATTCAGAAAACAATCCAAAAATAAAAAAAGAGTTCTTCAGGGCTTAGTGCATCTTTTGATTAGAGTTTATTTGCTGAATCTGATTAATCAATCTGATTAAAGGCAACATAGATCAAAAGAACGTATCCCTTCAGAGCCTCCCCCTGCCATGTGACAGGTGTTGACTGAGTCCCCAGCACTCCATGGTCAATGGGTGGATGGCTGCTCAGTTGTTCTGGCTGCCCTCACTTTTAATTGGGTGTTGCCCTTTCTGTTTATTCGTTTCATAAACACTTGGCCATGTTCCAGCTCTGGTCTTCAGTTCAAGCATGCATGCTCATGGGGCAACTCAACTTTCATCAGAACACATAAACTCCAGGCCAATTCAATTGGCCACCTCACCTGCAACATCAAATATCTGATTCTAAGAACTCATCAAATAGGATAGCCCCAAACTCCTGGCCAAATGATATAGATCAAAAGCTTGATGTGTAGGATCAAAAGCTTGAAAGTTAGAGGAGCCTCTTAAATAGCTCCCCTTATGTGCTCAAGCTCAAATGCTGTTTAGCCATTTCTCTGCTTCAGTGGTTCTGAACCTCAGTGGGGAAAGTTATGAGCTCTCACCCCAGAAAAAAATGCTCATAAATATGCACTCAGAATTTTGTATGCAATGTTAGGAGTTCCTAGGCCTCATGAAGGCCAGGTTAAGGACTCTTCCAAATATGTCAAAACGTTGACCTAGACCAGTGGTCGGCAAACTCATTACTCAACAGAGCCAAATATCAACAGTACAACGATTGAAATTTCTTTTGAGAGCCAAATTTTTTAAACTTAAACTATATAGGTAGGTACATTGTTATTAACTTAATTAAGGTACTCCTAAGGCTTAGGAAGAGCCACGCTCAAGGGGCCAAAGAGCTGCATGTGGCTCACGAGCCGCAGTTTGCCGACCACTGACCTAGACCAAGCAGAATCATCAGAGGTCTGGGTGCATGGACCACTTGTCTTGGTGTCATTAAGGAAACACACTTACTAGAATAAATTGAGGTGCTGGCCATCAGCTGCCATTCAGGGCCATTCCAATATTTGCCCCCATGGTTTTATGGAAAAGATGTGACTGAGATCATTGTCCATCACTTATAAGGTCTTAAAAGAAAGGTCTGTCTCCCTTTTCTTTGTATCCCCAGTATACAATATTCTGTTTGGTAAAAAGTAGGGCTAATTAAGGATTTGGGAAGGAAGGAAGGAAGGAAGGAAGGAAGGAAGGAAGGAAGGAAAGAAGAGAGGAAGGGAGGAAAGGAAGGAGGGAGGGAGAGAGGGAGGAAGGAGTAAGAGTACATGAGTGAATGAATGCAGAATGGGGGTTAGCCTTGTCCTTCTGATTAGTGTGAACTTCCTAGAATTATCTCCTAACAGTATCTAATACAGGGCCCGTTTCTACCTGTTACCAGCTCTGCAGCTGTTACTAACCCCCCTAACATGTTCCCAATGCCAAAGGTTTTCAGGGCACTGTGTAGACACACATGCACAAAAGACATAAGCCAAATCACTCCTGAAATTGCCATTGACGAGAGCAGGATGTAGATCATTCAGGTAGTGCTATAAAGCAAGTGTTCCCATAGTTAAAGCTAGAGGCATCTGCAAGAGCTGTTACCTTATTGCAATGAGCCCCTTCAGGTGGAGGTGCGGAAGTCATTATGCCTGTTAGGGTGGTTTATAGCCCTGGGCCGTATGTAATGCTCACTTACCTGAAGAACCTGAATTACCCTCAGGGCTGGCTGGGAGCTCCCTGCCTTGTTTATTTTCTCCTGTTACTGGGAGGCATTCTTGGGGCCAAGTTGATGCAAAAAGTATTGGTGTGGCTCCTATGAACCAGGAGGTCACCTTCGGATTCCCAGTCAGGGCATATGCCTGGGTTGTGGCCTCAATCCCCAGTGGCAGGAGTGTAGGAGGCAGCCAATCAATGATTCTCCCTCATCATTGATGTTTCTATCTCTCTCTCCCTCTTCCTTCCTCTCTCTGAAATCAATAAAAATATATTAATAAAAAAATAAGTATTGGTGTGGCTGGTCCCACTTTGGGTCCCAGACATTTACCTGGTATGCAGTTAGCCCAAGGTTTTCTGCCAAGCCAGACAGGAAGTCATTTGAAAGGCCTTCAAGGTCAAAGTGAGCTAGACAAAGGTTATGGGCAAACCACCCCTTGCCACCAACTCTGTGAAACCTTTCTTGACTCCCAAACCCCAGACAGAGCTCATCAGTCAGCCCTCTTCCCCACTGCCCTGGTACACACCAGTACACTAAACTGCAGTGACCTTTCATGTGATGGCCTCCTACAAGAAGGGTTACGGCTTATCTATCATTTTATCTTCATCCAGAACCTAGGAGAGACCTTAGAATAAAAGCAATACTTAATACACTGGGTGGGTCCACACAGGAGCAAAGAATTTTCAGGACCACCAGAGGCTCGCCCCAATGACAGCAACCAGCGTCCCACCTTGGTCTGGGGCCCCCACTCACCTGCTCCACCATCCCACTGTGGCCAATGCCCACCATGTTCCACACTCTGCCACCTGCTGCAACACCCGCCATGTTCCACATGTGCCCCCTGCTGGTCAGCGCACATCATAGCAACCGGTTGTTCGGTTATTCAGTTGTGCCACTGTTTGGTCTATTTGCATATTAGGATTTTATATAGATAGATATGCATCTCCCCCTTTTTGACCAATGGAACCCAGTTTGGTCAATGTTACTCTTCAGACTCCCTTGCAGCTAAGGTGACCATGTGACTCACTTGTGGCCAATGAATTGCAAGCAGAAGTCTAATGGGTAGGCATCTAGAAAACCTATTGTTTTTTCTTATAAAAAGAGGAAGATTTTGCCAGCATACAGTGCCTTTTACAATTTGTAAAAAGTTCCTGTCAGAAACTTGGTCCTAATTTCATGAGTAAGAGCAGCCATCTTGGGTTTATGAGGACAAAGACCACATGCTAAAGATGATGGAGTTCAAAGAAGGAGTCTGGTTCCTTCTGCCTTGCTTGAACATTAGTTCGAGACAACCTCTTCCTGGTCTATTTTTCATGTAACAAAACTAAAATCCTTAGTTGTTTAAGCCACCATGGTCAGATTCCATTACAGGCAGCCAAATTGAACCCTGAGTCAACAGCTAACCAGAAATGAACAAAGTGACTATTCGTGCATTCAGAAAACATTCACTGAACACCTACTTTGTGTCAGGTATTGTGATAACTGCTTTTCATATACTGGAGTGCAAATCTGAACACAACCCTGCTATTCCCTTCAAAGTAAGTGGAAATTTTCTAAGTGATAAATGCTTTATGGCAGCTTTTCAATAATCCTTCTGAATTGTTTTTTCAATGTTTTTGTTTATCTTCTGGGAGGTCTCTTCACATATGTCTTGCCTCCACAAATAACAGGTTGAATCATATGAAATTGCTGTTTCTATGAGTCAAAACTATATGTTCATTTGCTGTGATTTAACTTAAATGTTGCACCTGTTTCCTTAAAGTGAACAATAGATTTTTCTCTGTGGTATTGCATTGACCCTCGCAACCCATGCAATTCACTAGGGAATACCCTTCTTAGAAGAGGGGCGTCACTTCGTGTCCCAGAGCCTCAGTGTCCTCATTCGTACAATGGAAAGGTTGGGCTAGAATCTCTCCTCCCAGCACTCTAGAATGTGAAAGTGAGGAGCTGTCACCCCAACACACCCAAGGGCCTCACAGTCCAGTATAGATGCCAACCAGGCACTGAGCAGTGCTGCCATAATGGTCCCATGTAAGTCCAGAATCAGGTATGGCAGCCGGCAGTCCCCAAGAGGTCTTCTTGTCCATCTCTCTGCCTCTAACACCCCCAACACTGGCCTTGCCTGTAAGTGCCCCCAGTAAGAGCATCCAGGACTGAGTTAGGAGGCCCTGCCCTGGACCAACCTCTGCAAGTGGACAGACAGCTTCACAGCCCTGCACCTGTTTTGCTTTCTCTCAAAAAAAAAAAAAAAAAAAAAAAAAGACAAAAATATACAAAATGATGAAAGCACCATGATTATCAACTACATAAAAAATAATACACATCTGAACTGGAGCTCTAGAGTCATATGCAAATATGAAATTCTTTGTGATTAAAGATTTTTTTTTTAATTTCCTCACTACATTTTCTTTTCAATAATAATTTAAAAGGCTGTTGTGAGGCAAAATGAGTTAAGAAGCATGAAAGAAGTATACAAAATGATGAAAGCACCATGATTATCAACTACATAAAAAATAATACACATCTGAACTGGAGCTCTAGAGTCATATGCAAATATGAAATTCTTTGTGATTAAAGATTTTTTTTTTAATTTCCTCACTACATTTTCTTTTCAATAATAATTTAAAAGGCTGTTGTGAGGCAAAATGAGTTAAGAAGCATGAAAGAAGGATTTAAAAGTTCCAAAGACACCCATTACTGCTCAAATTCCGAGGATGCCCGTTCTGAGTGAGGCCATTTAGACAGAGATCGAGCCAGTCCCCACTGGCTACAGCCCAGCATCCCTCACCCGCTTCCTTGGGAACAGCTGCTCCCTCCCAGTCTGCCCACTGCCCTTCCCTGATGAACCCATCCTGCCTGGTGAGGGCAGTCAGGCCAACAGCCCTCTACCCCTCCTACCACGTGAGCCATCTTGGAGCCCGGTTTCTCTGTGTGAACTCCAGGGTGAGGTACATTGAGGTGTTAATTACACCAGCTTCTGTGCCACCCCCAGCCTAGCATACTGGCAATTTGGCAACTGCACCCCTAGTACAAGAACAATATGCCAAGCAGCTGGTGGCAGGAAACTCTGATTTATTAACAGGAGTCCCTGGGATGGCAGCCGAAGTGCCCTTCTTTCCAGAGGAGCAGCAGGGCCCAGCAGTCAGCTTCTGGGCCGCCTCAGTCAGGCCCAGCTCACCTGTGGGCGACTGAAACTCCGCAGGGGTCACACCTCAAGCCTTGTCAGTCATTTCCACCTCTTGGTGGATGAATCTGTCCCCGTCCCCCCGCTTTCTGTACTCAGCCAGCTGAGGCCTGCATTGGACTGAAAGCCAGTATGTTTGGGTGGCGTTTCAAAGCCAGAATATGGCGTTCCTGGAGAGGACTAGGGTCATGTGGGACAATGGGCAACCCATTGGAATGAGGTGGGAGAGCCTGAGAGGAGAGACAGCTGGGCCCAAATACAAACACCAGCATCACCGTTTTGTCCAGGGCAGCACTAGGGTTTCATTCTCTACCACCACCTGTCCCACAGGGTCAGTGGCACCTTCCACACACCAGCTCGCCAGTGCCCCCTCTACCCCTCAGAGGCCACTGCACTGCTGGGCAACCTATGGCCAGGAAGCCGGGCTGGATGAACCCGCTCGTATTCATTTATTTATCTGTCCATCCCCCTGCCATCCCTACTTCACTCAACAAGTATGTATGCAGTGCCCACACTATACCAGGCACTGTGCAAACCACTGCAGATGCAACAGTGACCCAGTGGCACAAAGTCCCTGCTGTCACAAAGCTCTCATCCTAGACGTGGAAGCAGTCAGGTCAACGGGCAATCACAGCAACGTGTTGCCAAGCGCTCTACCAGCGATGGGCAGGCAGTAAGGAAGGAACGCCTGACTCAGGCGTGGACTGGGGATCTTCAGGGTCCTCGCCTATAAAGTGGCAGCACTGTGGCTTGTCCAGCCAACCTACAGGACTGCTGGGAGGAGCAGCTGGGATCATCGATGGGAAAGAACTTTATAAACCGTAAAGCACCTTGCAGATGTGTACACGTGTCGTTACTGTCATTTCCATTCCAGGCCTCTTCCAAAGCACAAGGGAAAGAGCCACTAACTAGGCAGCGTTTCTGGGGCTTCTGGCCATGACAACTCTGCAAGCTGAAGCCAGAGGCTAATGCTTCCTCAAAATAGGAGCATCTCCAGCCATGTTTACTGGTTTTCCCAACAGTGGAGCGTAGTTGCATGGGATCATCCATATGCTAGAAACTCCCCTGTTTGGCCGCATAGCCTGTCTTCCAGAGGCGTGAGGGACGGTGTGGGTACACAGGAGGGCTACACGTTCAGACTGTGGCCACGCAGGATAGGAAGTTTTAAGGCTGAAACTATAGTTGCATGAACATGCTGTGTGTGCAAGTGAACCAGCCAGAAACTCATGTCAATTTCAAGAAGGAAGCTTGATTCTAAGATAACATTCTTGGACAGATGCTGTCTTTAACACAGAGTAAGTTCCTTGAAGCCAGAGAATGGGCCTGCTCCATGGGACCTAGCGTGCAACAAGGCACCCTGATACAGTCAATGCAGAACCCAATAGACGTTTGCTGGGTGTTGGAATTAAATTGCACCAGAAGAGAAGAGCAGAAGATCCCTTCCCACCTCCCCAAAATGGGAATTGAGACCCAAGGAAGTGAAGGCAACTAAGTAAATACCAGAGCCCCGGCCTCAAGACCATGTGTTTAGAGCTCTTTCCTCTCCCAGGAAGACGGCACGATGATGTAGTGGAGTGGAGGGGGGATGTGTTTCCAACCATTTACTCATGACTAGCAATCCGCTTAACCCTGTAAGCTTCACTAGACTTTATGTGTAAATGGATTAGCTCATCTCAGAGGGTGGTAGCAAGAGTCAAGTAGGATTGTGCACATGGAGGCACTGTGCAAACCCTTAGGTTCAAGCCCTGGCTGGATGCTCAGTTGGTTAGAGCCTTGTCCCGATACATCAAGTTTGCAGGTTCCATCCCTGGTCAGGGCTCATACAAGAATCTACTAATGAATACATAAATAAGTGGGACAACAAATTGATGTTTCTCTCTCTCCACAAATTGCTCTCTCTCTCTCTCTCTCTCTCTCTCTCTCTCTCCCTCTCTCTCTCTCTTTCTAATATCAATCAATCAATACATTTTTTAAACTCTTAGGTTCAGTACACCACAAACGGGTCATTGTTGTTACCATGACTCCCACGGATGGTAACCAGGGTGATGTAGTCCTGGTGGCAGTAGAAACACCTTCAAAACTCCACAGAACTGGGCCTCAAGCCTTGGAAACTGCAGGTGGCAGCTGTCGGCTGGAGCCAGAGCAGCCTGGGTCTGTGTGGTCCTTGTGGGAGGGACTGAGAGGGGCTCCTGGGCTCAAGGTCACATGAATGTCTAAAGCAGAGTCTCTGTGCCTGTGAGTAGCAGCTCCACCCCCTCAGAGGATTGCTCAGCCCAGCTTTCATTCCAACCACAGGGAAACCTGTGCTCTAGACCCATCTCTGCCGCACACGCGTCAGGTGACCTGGGGCTGCTTGTCTCACCCTCCAGGACGCAATTTCTTCATTTACAAAGTGGACAGACACCTCCCCAACCACAACCAAAAGCCTGCATCAGCGTTTAATCCACCAAGAATGTATTCGATACCCAAACGTCCGTGTTCTCTCAGTTGACCAAACGCTATAAGCTCTGTTCCAAGGAGAAAGCATCGCACACCAAAGTTCAAAGCTGCCAAATTAAACCAGTAAATCAGGGGCCATAGTTATCAGGCTTAGAGTGGGCTCGAGAATTTGTTCTTTCCTTTTCAAATTACTCAGATGGGCAGTCCTGGGTAACAGTTTGGCCTCCACAGTGCAATCCATTTGCTGAGTTCCTTTCAAAGACAAAGAACAAGGCAATGCTCTCTGAACATCCAGGAGAGTGAGCTTTGGCCCACAGCGTTTGCTGTGTGTTTTCCTGTCATGCAATCCATTTGCTGAGTTCCTCTCAAAGGCAAAGAGCTTTGGCCCACAGCGTTTGCTGTGTGTTTTCCTGTAACTAATTAAACAAGTGTGTGTTGTTTTACAAAGGAACCCCGATGCCTTTGGTTAAACACCATATAAATGATTTTAAAAAGCTAATCACCCAATGAGTTGAGAATTTTATATTGATTCAGTAATTACAAAGTATATTGCAAAATCAATGATACATACCCCCGAAGTTCATATTGATTGGCTAACTCCAATACGATTATATTGAACAGAGACAATATATTTAAGAGTGTAAATGCGAGTTCACGTTAACACATTGGGTAACAAATGGAAGCTCAGGGCAGGCCCCAGGCCCCAGGCCGCTCGACAGGAAGGTGCCCGCTCACTGCGTGGTTTCCACACTCTTTCTACACACTCGGTTCTGGCTTCTGAAGCGGCTGCTTAATGAAACATAAGATTATTACTCCCTCGTGCATTTAAGTTTTCAGGTCTTTATACAATAATTAATTAGGATTATGTGACAAGAAGAGAATTTCCACTAGGAAAAGAAATACTAATAGTCTTGCTTTAACAAATGATGCTTAAACTCCTATTGACTCAACTTAATTTATTTAATCTTTCTACCTAGACCACCCGGAAGGTAATTATTCACTTTAAATACTTTTAAACTAGTATCTTTTAAGTCTGGGATTTCTCACGTAGCCACTTACTGTCTAATAAAGGAGGCTTTCTGGGAATGAAGAGTTTCAAATTATATAGAAATGGGTAAATCCATAAAACATATACATCGGCAGTTCTCCAAGTGTGGTCCCGGGACCAGCAGCCTCAGCGCCACTTGGAACTTGTTAGAAATGGGAATTCTGAGTCTCGCCCCAAACTTACTGACCCAGCAGCTCGGGGGATGGGGCCCAACTATCTGTTTTCACAAGCTGGTTCTGATGTCTGCTCCAGTTCGAGAACCTCGACTACAGGTCGTCAGGACTTTCCTGAGCATTTACTATATGCCCACAAGTCGGCTACATGTTATGAACATACAGAAGAGTAGGTGGCACCGGCCCTCAGGGGCTTCCAGGCTGGCTAGGGTGTTCATATTTAATACTTGGCACTGTCACTAACTAGCTTTAATATCTTGGCACGACTTACCCCTCTGGACCTGTTCCTTTGTGCGTAAGGAGATCAGTTGACTGAGATACTCTCTTCAAGTTGCTTCCAACTCTAGACCCCGTTCCATGGCTCTACAAATGGGAGGACAATGAATTGGTTCAAGAAGCTCCACACCAGCAGGAGGATTTGAAACACAAGGGAGATCTCGCTGGCTACCCAGTTCATCCCCCTCTTGAATGGCAAGGTCTCTGAGGTTAGCCACTCCTCAGGGTTTCACGGCATCAGCCAAACCCTGTCTGGGAATAGGGAGTGGCATGGAGGGAAGGGGGAAGTCAATCCCTCCCGCTCCCATGGGGTAAGTCAATCCCTCCCACTAGTGCAAACCATTGCTCCAGCCCTTTCCTACATCCGGGCCCTCTGGGCTTGAACACCATCACAAGTTCCCCTGGGTCTGGTCGGAGGGAACCTCAGAACCCAACCTTGAGCGGTGAGGAATTTCATTCATTTAGCAATACCAAGAGAACGCTGAACTGGGGAAGGCAAATTCTACCTTATAAAGGGGCCAGGTAAGAAAGAAGGCCTTAAAGAAACACCCCTACAAATCCACAGCTGTGCCCAGGGGTGCCTCTAACTGCCCTTTCTGGATCCCTAGCCCTCCCATGGCCACCCCTCCCATAGCCCACCCCTCCCGGCACCCATTGAGAGGTACTACTGTTTTCAATGAAGTGAATGTTTGCTCGAGGTTCACAGGCTTTGAAGAGAACATCCTGACAGGCTTTGCATGAAGACCCCACCATGGAAAGCCAGAGGACTTTCTAAGGGGAGAGGGGAACACTCGTTTAGAAATGTGGCACATACCAGCAAGTCTTAACAGCATGTCATATGAACTACAATGAATCTTCTTCATGGGCATGGCATGTTAGAGCTGGCGGGATCCTCAGAGGTTATCAAACCCCCTTGTGCTACAATCCATGCTGCAAATTTCAGCACTTAATTGTATACCCTTTAGCTGGATAATGCGCTATTTGTCCAATATTATTGTACCTCTACTAGCTACACTTGGAATCAAGACTTGAACCCAGAGCTTTTGCCGTGAGGCTAGTTCTCTCTCCATCACTAGAGGAAGTCTCATTTATAGCAGAAACAGGGTGTCGGACACAGCAAGGAGATATTTCTTTATATAGGCCCCTTGTTCATTCTCCTCCATGAAAATATAGTTTAACAAAAAAACAAACAAACCATTTTTCATCAAATCTTTAAGTAAAGCTAACATGACAAAATGTGTCATGCCATTCCTAAGGTATGCCTGCCCCCTAGAAGCCCAAGTGCTCCCCAAAAGTGTCTGTACCTCTGTTTGAGATGCTGTCTTCTGGGTTCCCGGACACAGCCAAGCGCAGAAAAATTCTCAGGATCCCCCTGTCTCGGTCCTCCCCTTCTCTCTCATGTCTTTGGAAAATATCTACATAACTATTTTATTCTAAGTGATTATATATTGATAATAGTTTCCTTATCCTGTCTCAAAGGTATGTGAATGTTCACAAAAGGCATGCCCTTACCCAAAAAGTGGTGAAATTTCTGACCTCAGTGGCCAACAAGTTGAAGAAGTTTTTCAGTCAATGATGGGAGGAGGGAGCCACGGGTGTCCCCCAGTCACTCGGCATAGCTGCTCTGACTCTGCTGGGTGGCTGTCCCCCTTTTGTCAAGGTTGCCCTTTTAAATGGCCCAATCGATATTCATCGGGCATTGCCAGTTCCTTGTCTCTCCCTAACTGATTTGTCCACAATGAAACCCATTAAAAATTAATCCTCTAATAGACAAGGGCTCAAATTGGCTGCCCAGAGGTTCCGGATACAATGTAGAGCCTCCGGGAGGGAGACACCCAAAGGCAGGGGCTGTCCAGGTGCCCAGAGAATCTATGAGCAGCCCCAGTGGCATTTGTCTGCCCCAAGAAAAGGGTGTCCCCAAGATTTCCAAATGGGAAGGTGGACACTGATCTGGTTCCTCGTCAAGGGCTGGAAAATAGAAAATTGGACAATCCCCTGACCCAAAATGGGCCCATCTGGGAGGGAGGAGGTGAATCACATTCTTTATGCAAAAAAAGTCCAGCCTTAGGCAGGTGGCCCAGTCCTGCATGGCCCTCCCTGGGCCTCAGTGACCTGGGACTTTGCTGGCCTCCTGCTGCTCAAGAAGTGTTTCCCCGAGGGCTTCTTTCTTTCTGACATCTGGGGGCAAATATCCCTCAAGGTCCTCCTCCTCCTCACTTAGCTCCTTTCTTACTTAGCAGTCTCATAATTGTAGTTACCACCCCACATGCGTTCATTCATTCAACAAGTACAGTCTATGATGGACAACACTCTCTGTCAAGTGTTGTATTTGGAGCTATAGATGCACAGCCACCCCTGCCCTCCTGACCTCTCCAGTTCTGTGGAGAAGAAAAAGCTGATTAAAGGTGGCTGTGAAGTAAGTGAGCGGAGGAGAGTGTGTGCTGTTCCCACTTCTTCAATGGGCCATGCATGGGAACTGTTCGTCCAACACATCGCTGACAGGCCCTCCTCTTCCAGGCACGGCATGCCTGGGACAGGTAACCAGGCCCCCCTAGCTGGGTAGCAATGTCACGCCCCGACAGGATGGTGAATGTCACCAAGTTACAGATCAACATCTCTCTTTATATAGTTTCCCAGAGGTCGGACCTGCCCAGCAGGGCATGGCAGTCCCTCCCAGCCTGAGTGGGGGCCCCCCACACCCAAGAGCAGATTTCAGGGTTTGGCCACATCCTGGCTGCCAGGCCAGCTTCCCTGGTCCCTGTGAAATACTTGGTGCCCTGCTGAGCAGAACAGGGAGGCGATTAAGTGGCCCAGGAATGAGGGGAGAGAGAAGACTTCTCAAACGCTGTGGTGTGGAGACTTGAGGGCTGAGATCATGGCTGAAAGTCATAGAAGAAATAAAAACAGACATGTCATCACATCCCAGATGGTAGGCTGCCAGGCCAGCTTCCCTGGTCCCTGTGAAATACTTGGTGCCCTGCTGAGCAGAACAGGGAGGCGATTAAGTGGCCCAGGAATGAGGGGAGAGAGAAGACTTCTCAAACGCTGTGGTGTGGAGACTTGAGGGCTGAGATCATGGCTGAAAGTCATAGAAGAAATAAAAACAGACATGTCATCACATCCCAGATGGTAGATGAAATGAGCTGCAAGAGGCAGAAATTCTAAGCTGAGACAGCAGGCCATAATTCAAGTGATTTCTAAAGGGATATGGATAAACTTATGGAAAATTCCTAAATACCGATTGAAAGGAAGTTTGGGAATGCTGGGGGCAAGTCCAAAGTTGCTGAACCTCTAAAGTGATGTCTGTCAAATGCCCTCTTTCAGGGACAGATGCCAAGACTGGGTGAACCAACAGACGGCCCTTGGGGCACTTCTGATGCCCAATGCACACCCGGGGCACACCCAGCTCTCCACCCCAGTCTGCTCTGGCTCAAGGACATGGCTGGCGTTCCCGGTCACTGACATGAAATGTGTGGCTGCCAGCCCTCTGTGCATCGGTGTGCACCCTCCTAGGAGCCTGGCCTTTGCTGGCATTGCCCCTCAGACCCTGGGATGAGGCAGGTGCCCCACCCCACCCTGGGCCAGGACCCTCAAAAGAAGACATAAATCGCCACTTGCTCTCTTCCTCTCACTGGAAGGCCATGTGAGGAATTCCCTTCGGGAAACAGAGGCTGGCCCTCCCTCCCCCTCTTCACTGTATCAGAGGACTCACACTTTTGCCCAGGTCAGTGTTCAGGTCACGGGCTCCGTGGAATGCTTGTTCCCAGGAGCCCCTGCCAGGTGCTGCCTCCCTGTACACCCTTCCCCCTCCAGCCTCAGACTTCAGCCTGCAGCCCCAGCACCCCGGGCTCATCTCCTTGCTCAGGCCGGTGACCATCCAGTGGATTCTCTGGGAGTCATTTTTTGGATTGTCCCACTCTGCACACACTTTCCAGTGAGGCTGGGAAGGTACCTCAGTCAACGGCTTTGTGGGGACCAGCAGTTTCCCTCCTGCCCATTGCACAGCCCCTGTGCTGAGCCCATCAATGGGAGAGGCCCGGAGCCTTGGTTCTGATTTCTTGCCCAGAGGGCGGGATGCCTGCAGCTCTCCCCACCTGTCCCTGACCTGTCCCTGGCCGAGGAGATCCATCCCGCTTCCACTGCAACAACTGATGGTGAGATGAAAGCAAGCTGGCCCCCGAGAGAAGGGCTCTGACACCTGGCAGCTGTTCCAGATGGGGACTCTGACGCCCAGGGCTCTGCCAGCTCCAAGAAGAAAGGGACAATAGGTGGTTTGAGCCTTCAGGTCCTTACCCATTTCTTTCCAATACTCCTACATTGTCCTCAGTCCCTATCCATTCATTTAAGGACCTACTATGTGCTAGGTCCTGAGAGTACCAGATGAGGAGGATGGACACGGTTCCTGTCCTTGTAGAATTTGCAAGATGAAAAGAAATAACTTTATTCACATGTTGATGTTCAGTGTATTGGCAGAGAACACGGTGCTTGTATTAGAGATGTGTATTGGTCTCCTCTGAGAGTATATTCCAAAGACTCTACTCTCACTCCATGAGTAACTTTGTAGACTGGCTCCCCCACTGTTCAGTTCTGCCTGCACCCCTGATTTCTGCCCTCTGCTCCCCTACCTTCCCCAGCCCCTCCCAACTCTTTTGCCCTCTCTGCCTCCTTCAGTACATTTTGTCTTCAATCTACCCTCGCTGGAAGCAAGAGCAGCAAGACTAATTTCGTTTCTCTTCTTTTCCTTTGGTGAGTCGATCTGTGACAACCCTTTTTATGCATTTAATTCATTCTCAATTTCTCATAATCAGAGGGAAGGTATCCCCTAAGGTTAGGCGAGAGCTTGTCAGGGAAAAAAAAAAAAAGGCAGTGTAAATTCACAGAGGTAATCATAGTCTATCTCCACTTCCCACTGCCCGTGGAACTATTAACTAATCTCATTCTCTAATCTTTTTTGTACTTATTTATTTTGTAGCGGGAAACTAGTGTTATAAACACCCCTACTGTCAAAACTTGTCATCCCCATTACCTCAAGGCGGGCTTCATCTCTGTTATTCTAATTTCAGAGTTTCTCAAATTCACAGCCGCTGGAAATTGAGTACAAAATCCATTATCATTTGTATATTTTAATTATGCAAATGAGGCAGCTCAGCTGCGATGTCCGGGACCTGCAGGGATGCCTGACTTGATTCTGGGTGATTACAATTTATCCAGTCGAGTCACTTTAATTGTAACAAGCTAATTACATTGTTCCATTTGGCTTTAACAAAAGAAAAAGAGACAGGAAGCTGGATGTGGCTCAGGGCCCCCAGAGCAGACCGCTGCCTCTCCCCAGTGCGGGGGTAGAGGTGGCCAGGGGCCTGGGCGCAAGCCCTCCCCGTCCAGTCGAGGGGAGGAGCTAGTGGAGGGCCCCAGAGAAAGGGCAGCCAGTGGCCAGGCAGCTGGAGGCAGCTGTCCTCCTGGGCACTGCCCAGCAGTGTACTGTCCGGGTGGCAGGAGGACTGTCACTCCGGACAGCAGTTTATTCAGTGGGAAGCCCTACCTCAAAGAGATCTGACCATCTCACAGAAGGGCCTTTGCCACTCAAGCCCTTTGTGGCCCCAGGCTGATGTCTTCGAGGACCTTTCTACTTTCCACAGTTGGTGGATCTGTGTGTGTGTGTGTGTGTGTGTGTGTGTTTCTGGATAAATCTGCAGGTTCCTCCTGCCCTTGAGCATGACAGCCAGGGAGAATCCCACGGGCGTGTTCCCCAGGGTCAGACAGAAGTGGGAAAGGGGGGAGGGCAGAGAGATGAGGAGGGAGTTTGGGCAAATTCCACAAAGTGGAGATGATGCTTTTCATTCATCGGGGCCATGTTTTCATTCCTGTGATCAATGATAAACATTTCTTCACTTGAACTGAAAATAGCTGCTTTCTCTTCCAGTCATTACACCTGCCAGTGAGAGAGAAGGGGCTTAGGTTTATAAGTATGTTCAATATTTTAGCAGAATGCAAGTCCCCAGGAAGCACAAGGCTCATGCACGTTAACAAATGACCATTCCTTGTAACAGAGTTACAGTGGGACGAGAATTCCATGTTTGCTACAAGAGTTGACAATTTACAGGCATTAACTCAAGTCTGGCCATGCCATCTGGGTGGTGCCCAAAGCTTTTCTTCTAGCAGTTCTTTGGGTTCACCTTCCTTGGGACCAGAGCCCATGACCATTCCACCCCTTGACCAACAAATATTTATTGAGATTCTATTGTAATTATGATCTCTACGTTCAAGGTGTTATACTCCAACGTCAGGAATAAGGCTTATATGTTTAAAAGGACAATCTGAGGTGCTCAGAGAAGTCTGAGGGGATAGATGTCTTCGGGGACTGAGATAGTATTTATAAAACTCAAGTTCATTGTGGAAGGGACTGTGTTCCGGGTGAGGCAGACCCCGGGCAGGGTCAGAGCCATGGTCCAGGGTCCTCGCATTACAGAAATGGCCATTTGCTAGCACACGGGCCAAGCCAGGATACCAGGGAAGGGGTTTGGTGCTGGCCTTGAGAAGTTAAACAAGTGAAGCAAAGACGTGGTCCTCCCCATCGAGGCCACCATGTAAAGTGACGTCTGTCCGCAGTACAGATCTGGGCGTCAGTGAGCCGCAGGAGCCTGGGGGACGGACAGTGTGAACAGCTGAATGACATGGACTCATGTCAACAGGGTTCAGGATGAAATGCTTCTTGGTGAGTATGGGGGAGGCTGGGGGAGGCTTTGAGAAGGTTTTTGAAAGGACAAGGTTGTGTCTCAGCGGATAAGCAGGAGAAAGCGATTTGTGGAAGGAGGAGCAGCATGGGCAGGGCCAGAAGCTGGGAGGAGCTGGATGGAGAGGTGGCAGGTGGGTGCAGTGCAAGCAAGGGCCACATGACTCTGTTCATGGAACCTCCTGGCTCCAGGTGGGCAATTCCTTATCCTTTCCCTGCTGGCCGGACACCCAAAAGGGGAGACCTGGTGTTAGTCCAGCCTGGGGTTGCACTATAGACAAATACAAGTGGATAGAAAAAGGTAAGGAAGAAAGAGGGAGGGAAGGGGGAGGGGGAGGGAGGGGGGAAGCAAACAGGGCCTGGTTGGGAATGAGGAGATGAAGTTTCTCCTCCCAGACCCCCTACCAACCAACTGGGTGGTTGAGATCATGTGACTGAAGGGCTCAGAACCTGCTTCCTGGTCTGTCAGAGGTGGTGGGTGCGGGGACAGCATGAATGTCTATGATGAACCTTCCGGACGTAAGTCCTGCGAACCACGACGCTGGTGTATTTATATCTCACTTGGCGGTGTCCGTCTCTGCTTGGAAATCCTGCTCTGCGTTGGGGTGAATGGTTGGTACCAAAAGGAAAAAATACATTGAGGCTGCCGCTTCTGCTGGATTCTCCAGCTCTAAGTAAATTAGAGCCAGATGCCCAGTTCCTCATCGCTCCATCAGATGACTCCATGGAGTAATTATAATACTTTATGGGCATTAACTCACTGATTCTCATCATGCCCTGGGAGGGAAGCACTCAGATCATTATCCTGCCTGTGCCCAGGGAGGGCGCATCTCATTCGCTCCGTGTGTGCATCCCGACAGCACCTGGCCCCTGGATGCTCTGGAAGGGGGCGCCAGGACCAGCCACACGCACTCAGGAAGATGGATGAGCTGGATCCAAGGTTCCGGGAAAGGAAGGCGTGATTGTGGGGAGCAGGTCCAACAGCAGAGGATGAGAGATGCACGAAGAGGGAGGGAAGTTGGCTGGGCTCGATGCAGTGGTGTCTGAGGGAGGCAGAGAACCGATTATAAATGCTCCAACAGTCTAGGCTTGGAAGAGAACCCAGAGGAGGGAGAGAGCACTGAGGCCAAGCTGGGAGGCAGCCTGGAACCGAGAGGAGGGTGTAGTCATGAGGAGGAGGCGGGGCCAAACAGATATCTACCACCTAGAACTTGATTCTATGCTCTCATACAATTCATTCATTCTCTCCCAGAAAATCAGAAAGCTGGCATGTGCCAGAACCACCATTGGCATCCCTGGCAACCCCCTGGGAGCTTAACCCAGGATTAGCACATAGAGTGGGGAAGGGACAGCTTGATGGAAGCATGTTTGGTGCCCACCATCAGAGGTGCTGAACCTCCGGGAAGAAAGCAGAAATGTTGGGAGTGGGGGGGAACCACTCAGAATAAGCCAGGAGGAGTGAGATAAAAGCATGACCGTCTCCACTGCCATTGCTGAAACTGCCAGGTGAGTGGCCCAAAAGCATTCACACAGAGGGAACTATGAACAAATGGGGTCTCTGCCTCTCGAGCAAATGATGTTTCAGTAGCTGGAAGACACAGGAGTCCTTCTGGCCTTTCCGTGACCTCAGAATTATGCTTACGTCCCCAGTCACCCTAAGTGTTCATTCACAACATGTCCCTGTTTTCAGAGGCGTTAGATAGATGTGAAGCCTATCCTCACAGCAGCTATTACTTATAGTCCCACTTTACAGATGGAAAAGCTGAGGCCGGGCAAGATCAGCAAACTGGCGCAAGTGATGCCGTCTTCCTCGGTAGGGCCGGGCCCAGCCCCAGTGCTTTGCCTCCAGGCCCACCCAGCTGACCACTTAGCTCAGGTGCCTCTGGTCCAGGGTTACTTTTTCCTACTTAGACCTTCTTAGTTCTATGTTCTCCTCAATATCTGCTTCTCTGGTCCTTCTCTGACAATAGTCTCATTCAAACCAAGAAAAATCAAACAAACAAAAAAGACCCCTTCGGCAACCAGTGTGTCTGGCGTGGCATGAGGAAGACCCCTCCTTGAATTAGCAGAGGAGAGAACCCTCGTGAGCCCGAGAGCTGGGAGGATACCATTCAGCCCCAGGACCAAGCTGTCAGGCCAGGCGTCGAAGCTGGAGGGGGCGACCATCCCCAGGCAAGCAGGTCACCAGGGGAGGCCAGCCAATGCTGGGCCAACAAAGAACAGTGCGACGTGGCTTGGGAGACGCAAGATATTTCACAAAAGGGAAAGAGCTGCAGAGGAAGAAACACATAATTCCCCACAAGCCAAGAGAAGATTTCCCCAGGCACACCCTGTCTCTGCCCCAGCCCTCACCCCTGCTGCTTATCTGCCCCAGCATGGCTCAGGCGGCCTGGACCTGATTGTATTAATGGGGTGGGGTGGGGGGAGGTTCCCTTCGGCTTCTATCTACACAGAGCCCAAGAGTCGGTACCACCATGGCATAGAACACCAGCAGTCTCAAAGGTGGGGGTCCTGCCCAGCCTGATCCCAGCCTTTCCAGGGACCCCACGGTAAGGCTGCTTCCGGACTCGACATCTAAAACTGGCCCAAGGCTGCCCTGCCCTCTCCTCTCTGACTCGGAGAGAAAGGCAGGCGTCCCATCCTGGCTGTCCACACCTGCCACACAAGAGATGGCGGGCTCTAAATAATTAAGGAGAATCATTTTGTAACGCGCTGACCCCTGCACATTGCACATCACTCATTCTGATACTCCTGCTCTCCCTTGCTCCCTCTCTGTCTCTCTAATCCCGACAGCTCAGCCTCCTCTCTTGGGCACCCCACAAACAGCACATCAGTGGGACCCCTGAATTCCTTACAAGCGCATCATGGCAGCAAAGGTGTTTGGCCTGTCAGATACCTTTTATAAAGTAAATGGAATGGAGCAAGTGGCTGGTGGGGGAGGGGTTGATGCTGGGCTTGCCCAGGGGGTGCCCTGATCCCCTGGCACCCACCCAAAAGCTCTGGCCCCAGGGGAGGCCACCCAGGAGAGTCCTGGGCCTGGAAGAGGAATCCGATGACAGCCGGCGTGGCCCCGCCCCCCAGAGGACTGTCCAGGTGACGTCTGGTTTCTTTTTTAAAAAGAAAGATCTGCAACCAATAGGACCAAATGCTAACTCCTGTGTATTTGAGTTTCTACTCTCTGCACTTTCCTGAAATTTTGAAATATTTCATAATTGAGGCATAATAAGATCCTTGCATAATGAATGATCTGGAATATTTGTGGTCACCCCCACAGGAGATCTGTTTGGAGCTAAAAATTATGTGAAAAGGGGACCCAGCAACTCACACTCACGTGTACATGGTTGGTCTACAGCCTGGATTCATGCGAGGGAGCCTCCCAGGACCTGGAAGTAGATGAAAAGGCAAAGACAACCCAAGAGGACGACTGGCAAAACTAGTTTGGTCAAAACTGGTTTGTCCTAACATAGTTTGGGGCATGTAACTGGCACCCAATAATCCCTGCTATGGAGCTAAGACCCAGCTCAGCATAAGCTCCTGAAGGACAGATTGTGTGTACCTTAGATTTCTTTGGTGTCACTTTCTGCTCTGACTCTGCCCCAGAAGGCCTCATTTTTTGGTGTCACTATGAACTTCATATCCATCCCCATGATTCTTATAAGAAACAGGAAGTCATCTCCCCAACCCTGCACCCACACCCTCCTTCACAGGAAGTGGGCTCCATAAAACATGAGGCTCCTTGGGGTGCAGCCCAAGTGTGATTATGAACCCCGGTCAGTAGTTTTTGAGTAAAACAAACAGGAAAAACAAATTGGATTTTCCCCAGTTTGAGCCCAAAGAATGCCAGCCCTGGAACTCGAAACCTCCAGGCCCCGGTGAGAGGCTGGGATAATTACACTGGTGGGTTTCCAAAAGATTGCAGAGAGGAAATGAAGCACTAAACAACACAGCAGCATCTTTTCTCCAGGCTCTGGCTGATTTGTGGGAGGCTCTTGGTTCCACTTCTGCAGATCCCACCTTTGGCAAAATTGTGGCCCCAAAAACCTGGGCTTTAAGATTCATGTTGGCCTTTAAGAACCTCTCCTTGTCCCCCTGCCGAGTCCCCTTCCCCATGCACCCAGCACATTCCTCCTGCCCCAGCCCGTCCTGTAATATAGAATGACCATAGCGCTAGTTACACTTAGTTCTAGTACAAGTCCATATTTACCCAGCCTGCAAGGCTCTATGAATGTCATTATTGCAAGGGCATTAAAGATGAGCAGGATGTCATCCATGTTTTCTAGAAACGACGGATCTCACGGTGCAGGAATGCACTACATAACACGGGAGAATAAAGCAACAGTCATTCAAGAAACAAAAGGGGCTCTGGAGGCAGAAGGCAGAAGATGGTATGTCATTCTGGGGGCATTCAGAAAGTTTCATAGAGGAGAACATACGATTTAGGTTAGGCCTCGAAGGGCAGCTGGATTTTGATAAGCAGAGACAGGGCAGTGTGGAAGGGGTTTCAAGAAAGAAGGGAGAGAGGACAAGGTGTTCCAGGAGTTGGAAGTTGCAGGGCAACAACAGAGGTGGAGAAGCCAAAGGCATGTTGAGAGCATAGGGATTGCCCTAGTTGGCAGGGGGGTTGTGAAGAGTAAAATGTTTTTACTGAACCCCATAGGCAGCAGGGAGCCATTGAAGGTGTGGGGGTCTTCAAGTATGATTCTCTTTCAGGTTGTCCGAAGTAAAAAGATAGGTAAGGTTATTTGGTGGGGAGAGAAGAGCACTTACCCCATTACAATATATCACTATTGATGGAATTTCAATCGTGAAATCTTGAGGCAGCTCAGGGGAAACTGGGGAACATAGTCATTCCTCAAATCAAGGCATGTTTTGAAAACTCAGCTAATATTTCTTCAGGGCCTGCAAGGAGCTGGGCACTGTGGCAGGCATTCTTCATAGATTGTTCCTTTGGATTCTCTTCCACTATTTTACAGACTCAAAATGGTTCAGGGTCACAGAGCAGCAAGTGGTGAGGCCAGAATTTGCATCCACCTCACTCCAACACCTCTCATTTTCCCATCACCCCTTGCTGCTATGCCTTGCATGCACACAGCCAGCCTGCCCTTCTGTATCAAGCTGTCAGCCAAGAGCCAGACACCAGTCAGAAGGTAGCCTTCATGGGGGCGGGTGGGGGGCGGTTGGGGGGGCAAGAGCAAGGTTAATGGGAGGTTGCTGACCTCGGAGGGAGTCGTGACCCAGGGTGAAGGTCTCCTTGAGAGTAACCAGCTGTGTGATCTTGGGCATGTTACTTCACCTTCCTGATCTTCCTCATCTGTAAAATTAGGACCAGAACCTTTTACTTTAAAATGAAATTACAAATGAACCACAATAACACAGATAAAAATAGGACTGCTCTGGTTGATGCTGGGGTGGGGGTGGGGCAGGCAAAGGTCTAGATGCTGCAGACAGGGTTTTTCATCTGCATTTCAAAATTGCATATTACAACCGAGAAAACCAGAGAGGAAGTCTAGAGAGGTGAACACATTGGGCAGGTCACACAGCTGCTCAGCATTCTTGCTCAAAGCCTGTGCTCCCACCGCTGCACCCTTCTACATTCCTGGCAGGAGCCAGGCTAATGCTTCATTTAAGATGGCACATTTACAACAAGCCATCAGACACAAAAGTTAAGGTTCTTAATGGCAATAATCCCCCGCATTGGCCCGTGCTGAATGAGAGACTGCTAGGTAGGCAGATATAAATATAGTCTTTATTATACCACATCACAAGGCAGGGGAGTTAATGTTGCTGGCAGAACATTCATTTCCACATTTCCTTACTTTTGTATGTCTTAATTTGCAACTTAATGTGACATTATCATAATTTTTTGCATTATGTAATGATTAAAGTGAGGCGTATCATATTTATTGATTTATTTGATTTATTTAAAATGTAACCATTGCCCCAGGGCAGGTATATGTACAAAACACAATGCAACAGTTAAATTGAATCCGGCAGATAAATTCCCCATTAAGAAAAGACATTTCAGGACTGTCAAGACAATGAGAAATGTCTTCCCAGAATCATCAGGAGAAAAGGAATCTTGAGAGGTCATCTGGTCCAACCCTCTGCCTCAGGCAGAATTGCTCCTAACCCCCCAAGACTGAGCACCAACCAATGAAACTCCCTGAAATCTCTGGGGGAGAGCCACGTTCTACCTCATTCTTCCACCTCTGGCTTCAACCCCAAAACTAATACCTCCTTCCTGGTTCAATCCAGCCTTTTGTCCCTGGAATCCAATCTCACTTCTTTGATTCATAATGAGCCTTTTTAGAAAGCACTGGTTTGGGGCACACAAGTGGATGGTCCTTTAAGGTGTTCATTCTGATATGTGGATGATAACGGGGAACTGACATTTGTACCTTTGTGCAATCAATTCTCCAAAGATCAAGTTCATGCTACAATATGAGAGCATTCACCAAAGGCCTGTATAAGTTCCTGGATAGTATGTCTAAGACAGCTAACCAGGAAAGCACTTCCTGAACCTCACGGCACAGCTAGCTAGTGCCACAACCAGGGAGAGCCCACCCACAAGACCGCGAAGAGGAATCCTGGCCTCGGGGTGGCCCAGTGTGGTTTTTAGACCGTGGTCGGCAAACCGCAGCTCTCGAGCCACATGCGGCTCTTTGGCCCCTTGAATGTGGCTCTTCCACAAAATACCACATGGGGGTGCGCACATACAGTGCGATTGAAACTTCGTGGCCCATGCGCAGAAGTTGGTATTTTGTGGAAGAGCTGGTATTTTGTGGAAGAGCCACACTCAAGGGGCCAAAGAGCCGCATGTGACTCGCGAGCCGCGGTTTGCTGAGGCGTCGGCCTGCGGACTGTGGAGGAATCCTCTTCCTTTCTAGTGTCATGAGTATTTCTCCCACGTGACCACTGAGTGTCCTTTCCTTCTGGAAACACACAAAGACATGTCTCCAGACCATTCTTCTTGCCCACTGTCTCCTGTGGCTGACCTCTCCACCCAACCCCACCTGCCACCCTAGCTCCAAGCCACAGAGTGATGCCCAGTCACAGGGCTGCTCAGCTGGAACGTGGACTTAAAGAATTACATGTAGCCAAAACCGGTTTGGCTCAGTGGATAGAGCGTCGGCCTGCGGACTGAAAGGTCCCGGGTTCGATTCCGGTCAAGGGCATGTACCTGGGTTTCGGGCACATCCCCAGGAGGAGGTGTGCAGGAGGCAGCTAATCGATGTTTCTCTCTCATCGATATTTCTAACTCTCTATCTCTCTCCCTTCCTCTCTGTAAAAAATGAATAAAATATATTTCTTTTAAAAAAGAATTACATGTAAAAAAAAAAAGAGTCAGAATGATGGCCTAAGGGTCCAATCTTTCCTCTCCATTCATTGTCAGAGCAGAAGGGGCAAGAGCTGCTTTAGGGAAGCCAGCTTCACCTGGACCCAGGGATCAGCAGGGCCGGGCTGGGAAGGTGCCAGGAGGCAGGAGCAGGATGGACGTGGGGACAGGCACAAAATGGTCAGTAATTCAGGGTGAGAGGCAGCCAGTGAACTGCAGCTCCCCTCTCCTGCTGCTGCCACTTGCCCCAGCCCAGCTCACCCATCACATACACACACGGACATAAGTACACATGCACACACTGTCAGGTCCACACACACCACATGTACACATGCGCACACTGTCAGGTTCACACACACCACATGTACACATACGCACACACTACATGTACACATACGCACACACTACATGTACACATGCGCACGCACACACACCACATGTACACACGCGCACGCACACACACACACACCACATGTACACATGCACACACTGTCAGGTTCACACACACCACATGTACACACGCGCTGAGGTAAAGAAGTCAAGATCAGTGACATCGTGGAATGTGCCCAAGGTCACACAGTGAGTGTGAGGCTGGGATCTGAGCCCAGGTCCATGGGGCTCCTAGACACATACTGTTACCCACAGCATCAGGTTGAAGTGAGTTAAGGATGAAGAGGTGCCCGAGTCAGGAAGCTGGGGAACACAGTCCTCAACCCGGGGGAGATGTTGGGGCTGAGTCTGCTGGGACCCCCACACCCAGAGGTGAGCTCCATATACTGCAAGAATCCCAGGTCTCTGTCCCAGGAGCGAAATGACTGCCTCTGTGAAAAGTGAGGACTCAAGGTGCATGTGTACAACAGATGTATCGCGAGAGTACCCACATAAACACACACACACACACACACGCGCACACACACACACACACACCACAATGTACACACCGCGCACACACACACACACACACACGCACAGCCGTGAACTGACAGGCACAGAAGTCAGGTTTATTCCAGGCTATTCTGGTCTTGGCCTGCCACTTTGCAGATCGTTCCTTTTTTATCCTGATCGCTCTCTGGACCAATTTGTTCACTTGTCGTGAACTCTTACCAATACTACCTCCAGGTGCTTTCAGAACCCAGCCACCTCCCACCACCTCCACTGCTTCCACCCTGGTCCAAGCCGCCCTCACTTCTTGCCTGGGTTACTACAACAGACTCCTGACTGATCTCCCTGCTCCCACCCTTTGCCTTCTATAGTCTCTTCACTCACCAGTCGGAGTATCCTCTTAAACCTCAGTCAGCTCAGAGCCCCCGAAGGCCCTTTGTGGTGTGTGCCACTCTCACCCCGCCTCCACTATCTCTCTAATCATCTTTGGTCTACCATCCTCTCCACCACCATCCTGCCCCAGTCTCTGGTCTCCTTGCCATACCTTAAACCTGCATGCAAGGGCCCACCTCAGGGCCTTTGCACATGCTGTTTACCCCCCAGGAATAAATGAGCGCAGAGAGGTGAGATTTGATCTGGGCCTTCTAGGGAAGAAGGCACAGGGTTCTCCTCCATGGGGAATTAGTGCACAGGTAAAAGGTCATTTGCCCTGAGTCAAGTGCTGTTCATCTTGCATTTGCCTTTTGTTCTCATATTTGTTACTATCTTCACTTCCACCATAGTGTTATATTAGCAACAGAAAAGGAGATGTAATCTGAGTTTTACAGATGAGGAAAAAGAGGCAAAGTCAGGCTTTGCAGCTGCCTCACATCACAGGCTGGGGTCGGTCAGCACTCATTCTGATAAGCCATCCTTAAAAGGCCAGAACTGCTTCTCACTTGACAGGTCCTCCTTCTGAAGCTGAGAGGTGGTCCTTAAGCCTTAAGGATTGGCTGTTAGTTACTGAGCATCCCTCCACCACCTGGGCTCACAGCTGGCACGAACACAGACCAAGATGCTGCAACAGAGTCTCCCTATCCAAACTGCTCCTTCTCCTATGTGGCATTCTCATGGATGGAAAAGGGAGGGGGGTCATTGGTCTCCAGAGAAGAATCCAAGAATGGTAGATTCTCAGTGGGTAGCCTTGGGGGAGGGAGGGTAAATGTGATGGACACATCCCTCAAAAAGACCTGGTGGCCCCAGGTACCAGAAGTGAGGTCAGCAGGCAGCCCTAGGCTGTCAGCCTCTCCAGGATAGCCTCAGCGGCAAGGGCTTGCTCAAAGTCATGCCCTTCCAGGGGCATCCCACCTCCAGTGACTAATGAAGGCAAGACTACAAAGGCCAGGCTATTTCAGCCCAATATAGGACAACTCCAAGGAGCCATCTCAGCTCCCAAGCTCCCCGAGGAATCCCCCAGGCAGTGGTAGGGCTTGCATGGCGGATCAACCTCTGCAACAGGGAATCTACCAAGGAGTTTCTATCTGGAAGTGCTAGGATGTCCTGGATGGGGATGGGGTGGTGTGACCTCCAGGACAGGAGCTGGCACTGCCTCTAGACGCTGGTTCTGCGAGAGCCTGACCTTTCCCCATGACAAGACTCAGAGGTGCCTGTTGCCATGGCTCTTGAGTCTATTCCCTTCTCCACCCTGCTCCCTCCCTCTTGTAGGGGAGCGGGGGCACCCTCATCCTTTGTTTTGTAAGTTTCCCCCAGGAAGCAAAAGATATTGTTTACCAGCACAATTCATTGGAACCCATTGTTCCCACTACAGAGCCAGTTAAACAAAGACAGGGCAGGGTAATAATTATCTCTCCAGATGGCAGCCAGTAGCCAGCCCAAGGGGAATTGGATTTCTCAGCCCGACCCTATTGGGGCTCCTAGGAAACATTTTATTCTTTCCCTCAACCTCCCCAGATCAACTCAAGATAACTCTGATCACTGAGAAGTTGTCCTTATTATAGGAGGGAATTAGATGGAATGAATAAGCCGAATACTGGGCATCTGTTCTATTCCTCCATCACTCTCTTGGCTGTAGGGCCTGAGGCAGCTCACTTACTTTCTCTTGTTCAGTTTCTTCATTTGTAAGAGAAAATAATAATGGATGCCTGTTTCAGTAAGAAGAATGCTTTCAGCTGCAAGTAACCAAAAAATCTCAATTTACATTGCCTTAAGTCATAAGGAAAGTTGTCATCTTACTTAGCAAAGTTTTGGCTCAGTGATGTCATCAAGGCCCTAGTTTCTTTCCCTCTCTCAGCTCTGTCTTACTCAGTTTAATGTCGTTCCCCTCATGTTCACAACGTGGCTACCTGTGGAAAGCAGGGCTTCGCTTCCTTGTTCCCATCCAGCTGGAGGGAAAGAACTGTTTCCCTAGATGGGCTTGTCCTTGTCTTCAATCTGATTGGGCCAACTTGCCCATCCTTAGACCTGTAACCAGTGCCAGAGGGCTGCCAGTTTCCCGTAGCTCAGGGTCATGAAGATTTTCCTCTGAAGCTGGGGTTTGTGCCAATCATGGTTCAAGTCTGAAAGAAGGAGTAGGGAGAATGAATGCTGGGTAGACTACTCACAGTGTCCTCCACACGTCCCATCTAGATCACAAACACAGGAGCGTAATTTCTTTAATCGAGTAACCATTTGACACGTCCAGGTGATGTGCAGAATGAAGTTGTGAAGCCGCCTGCAACTGGCAGGTATTAATAAGAAGAGCAAAGTGAGAAGACTGAATAAGTCATTTGGAGCCTTATTTATTGTCTTTCTCCTGAGGCACTGGAATCTTTATTCCAATCAATCTGATATGGGATATTCAGGGTTCCTGCATTTCAGGGTCTTCATGTGATTTTCCCAGAGCAGATGCTCCTGGCTGCCCACTCAACAGACAACCACATAAGTGTCACCCTCTACCAGGTAATATATTCAGGAAAGATGACCCTCCTTCCCAGGCCATCAAAGAGTCAATCATGATTGAGGCCAGGGCTGGGGAACGTCTGGTGACCCTTCTTCCCAGGCCATCAGTCAATCATGATTGAGGCCAGGGCTGGGGAACGTCTGGCTCGAGGGCCATATAAAGCCCAAGAAATCATTTGGTCTGGCCCTGCCAAGGCAACCACAGGCGGGACTCAAAATTCGATAAATCTAGGAGCTTTTTTCATTGCAACATAAATTTATATTCAGTGAATTATATTAAGCGAATGATGTTATAAATATCCAAATGGCCTTGGCAGAAAAAAAGGTTCCCTACTCCTGGTCTAGGTCAGTCACAGTTGTCTCAGTCCCTTTGCCATGGCTGATTTAGGGGGAACATTTGAGCCAATTTTGGCCAATGGGACCTGAGAAAAAAATCCGCTGGGGAACTTCAGCTAATAAAGTAAATGGTAGGAGCCCCTGTTGCAGCTCATTTGTCAAGGAGAGAGGTCTACTGAGGGTCTCCTCCAGTAACAACACCCGATGCCCTGTCTTCTGAGCATGTGACACACACAGACTTTTTTGCCCATCACTTCTCAGGAGGCAAGTAACCTGGGACGAAGTCTCAAGGCCCTTCCCTGAAACCAGGCTCCTCTTCCGCATTATCAGATTCTCCCTCTCTCCTCTTCACCTGTATTACCCCAGGTTGCCTCATCTTTACCTTTAGCCCCAGGTATGAGTGGGAGGGGAAGCAAGGTTGATGGAAGCCGGCTACATTCTAATTAAATGATATTCTCAAAAGCTGAGGACTGATAATTACACATCCCGCACAAGTTGCCTTAAAGACATCCACAAAGGCCTGATGTCACTAGAGAAAAACTATAAGGTACGTCTGGACCCTTATGACACTCTAACTTTCAAGGAAACACAAAGATGAAATTGCCTAATAGGGAATCATTTCATAGACACTGGTAAAGTCCCCTCACCTCTTCATTCTCTGGATTCCTGCTCTCCAGGCCAAATCCAACCTTAGGAACTTTCTGGGCCCAGCAGGCTATAATGAGCCCAACTGAACTTAATGAGCTTGTCATTATTCATCCATGCCAACAGCCAAAAGGAAAGCACAGCATGGCAAAAATTTTACAGATACGCACATACACTAACTAAATAATAATAAATATTTCTTGACTCAGGTAGTCCCAAAATCAACCAACCATATGCCCCCTGGAGGCATCTGACAGGAGTAAGACGGGGAAGAAGGAATGGCTTCCCCACCCCAAAAAGTGGGATGTAATTGGAAATGTTCCATGTTCCTGGGCTCAGTATCATCAGCCCTAATTTATCATCATCTTCATATATTCTTATATAAGTAGTAATACAGATCACCCCAGCCAATTAATCAATCTGTAATTAGGAACTGACACGAACATTTACTACCATCAGGCATAATTTATATGATTACAGATGATTAAATAAAATGTAATTGAGTGAACAGGCAATTTGTTAAGCACATCTAGACGCAGCCATGTCACCTAGGGCTGGAAGCACCCTGACTCCCCTCCTACAAGGGGTCAGGAAGCATGCTCCTGGGACTGGACCCTTGGGTGGTCAGAAGGGGGTGCTGAGAATGACCCACACTCCCAAGAGGGCCCTGATGGGATCGGGATGGGAAACCAAGCCCACTCTGAACCAGTTCTTGGGCCACTTTAACGTCTGAATTTTTTAACAAAAGGGCAACCTAGATTTTCAGAACTCCTCAGGCTAGGAAGAAGAAGGAGAAAGAATGTTTAAATTGCATGCCTTAGAGCAAAACTGTGCATAAATTTCCCTTCTGGTCCACTCAACCCAGAATCTTGCCCACTGGTCATCTTGAAAGACCCCCACAACTCATCAGCATCAATCCATTTCTAATCATGAGAAGGATTTAAACAAGGATTTAAACACAAAGTTTGCACTTGGCAGGAAATGCCCCCACTCCTGAAAGGGAAATTTTCCATGACATCAAGGGACAAATTCTGACTCTGACACTTAACCAGCTGGGTGGCCTTTGCCAAGCTGCTTCCTCCCATCCTGAATCTTAGATTCTTCCTGTATAACATGAGAAAATAATAACAAGACCTACCTCACTCCACAATGCTATTGGCATTGTAGGAGAATTAGTTGGTACAGTTATAGTTAAAAAAATAGTTTACTTTACATGCAGTTTGGGGGAATTTTTTTTGAAAGATAAAGCTATGAAGACATTTGTAAATACTCCTAGAAAAGCATGAAGTAGAGAAGCCACTTTTTAAAAATTCTTCATATGTATATATATATATATATGAGGCCCGATGTATGAATTTGTGCATGGGTGGGGTTCGGCCAGGGGGAGGGGACGCAGGCAGTTGGCCAAACAGCCTGCCTGCTGGTCAAACTCCCGATCAAGGGGACAATTTGCATATTAGCCTTTTATTATATAGGATATATATATATATAGTTGTAAAGTAAAGAGAAAATTTCTTAGAACAAATATTCCTGAATATAAAACTCATGCTTTTCGTCTTGGCATCCCTGTGACAGTTTAGACCAGTGATTTACACCAGGATTTGGGAGAGAGGATGGCCAGAGCCTTTTCAACTTAAGCACACCCCTCCCTCCACCAAATCCTGATCCCTTCTGCCCTATATTAATCTTTGTATCTGTTGATGCTACCATTATACTGAGCATTTGGGGGCTTCCTTTCTTGGTAACTTCTGGCTCCAGCTGGCCACACAACAAAATCAGTCACATTATCTTCTCTTTAGCCAAGCATGCCCTTCTCTAGCTTAATCACTCATTTACTCACCCGATTTGATTCCAAATAAATGTTAACTGTCTCCAACCAAGTTCCTCCGCTTTGAGGATATGCAAAAGAATATCCTACCATCCTTGAGTACACTTGCTAAGAGAAATAGACACTTCACTTTCAAGTAAAATTTGTATGTGACTTTCCCTTTAACTATACCTCCCCCCTCCCCAAGTCATATGTGGAAGTTCTAGACCTGATGTAATGGAGGTGAGGCCTTTGGGAAGTGATTAGGGTTAGATGAGGTCATGAGGTTGGGGCCCTCATTATGAGATTAATGCCCTTATAAAAGAGGAAGAGACAGGAGATCTCTTCTCTCCACCCCCATGTGCATGCACCAAGAAAGGCTATGTGAGGACAGAACAAGAAGACAGTCATCTGCCAACCAGAAACAGAGTCCTCGCCAAACACTGAGTCTACCGATGCCTTGATCTTGGACTTCTCAGCTTCCATAACTCTGTGAATTAAATGTTTACTGTGTAAGTCTCACAGTCTATTGTATTTTGTTATAGCAGCCGGAACTCACTAAGACAGAGAGCTGTCAATTACTAACTCTGTCCAATGAATAAAAAGTAACTGTGACCCGATGTCCTCTGGATCACAGCTGTGTGCTCCTGGGAAGTTCATTTAAATTTATTAATTAACAGCCATCCTCCCTTTTCCTCCTACACACAGGGTGGTGGGTTTCTAAGAGTTTTTGAGAGATTTATTTTTATCCATCATGTGGATAAAAGACATTAATGAAACCATTTTCGACTTCAGGGACTGGGCTCCACCCACAGAAGCCAAGAGGAGGCAAGCATGCGTGACTGTTGATTACTAAGCATCCTCTTAGCAAGGGAGCATCAACAGACTTTGTTGTTGGGCATTAAGTGTGGGGGAAGTAGGGGAGTGCCATCTATGCATAAAAAGTCACCCCAGCTTTCTTACGCAAGGCAATTACTGAAATCACTTTGTGAAATATAGACCGCCCCCTCCCCCACTTAACTACCAGCTGGTCCAGCCCTTGGACATATAGCCCCACATTATGATGACTCTGACAATGTGGGTCAGCACAATGTTTAAACTCTTAAGTGGAACCTCTAATCTCCATTAATCTGACTGTAAAGATGGGACATAATGCTTAATACAAAAGCATAAGAGTTGGTAATGCATGTTCCTCTGAAAGGCTGCCTTAATACACACCAACTCCTGCCCAAAGGGCAGGGTCTTCGGGGTTGCATCTGACCATTCAAAATCTATGCCTGAACCTTCCTGGAAATCTCTTCATGCAGGAGGATCAGGACCCGAGGGGAGTGTCCACCATGGGGCCCACAAAGGCATTCATTCTGTGGGCCTTCTGGCATCTCAGGCCTCCACCCACTATTATTTCCTCTTTCAAATGGGCAGCACAACAGTGAATGGGTGCTGAGTTTGAAGCTTGACAGACTTGTGATCCTGTCACTGGCCCAGATAGATGGTCACAGGCTGAGTGGACAAGTAGGTACAATAGATGACACCTTGGTTGGCACACTAGGGAAACACAGTGGCGTTCTCTTCCTGTTGGGGGGCACTTTGGCACCTTGGGAAGTCCCAACTATAGAACAAGTGCTGCCCGTTTTCCTCATCCCTGCCTCTCTGGGTCAGTGTTTCTCCAACCATGGTCCATAAAACCGCCTGCAAGAGAATCACTAAAGATGTGGTTTTAAATGGACATCCCTAGGCCTCTCCCCAGACCTATGAGTCAGAATCTCTCAGGAGGAGATTCAGAAAAACCACATTTTAAGCAAGATCTACGAGTAAGCCTTAATAACAAAATGTTAGAACCACTAATTAAATTTTGTAAAGGTGTTCTAGAAACCCAGGTTTAAAAGGGGGGGGTGGGCATGCATTAGATAATCTAGCCCCCCAGCAGTGATTTTGGACCCAAAATTCCCATTGTATGGTTACCAGGCATGTTCTTAAAGCTAAAGTACATGTGTCAAGTAAAAAAATCAATGTATACAGACCCAGGACATAGAGAGGCTATGACATCTATTTTTGAGGCACTATGCCTATATTATCCCTCTTGTCCTATGGAAGTAATAATGGCTAAAACTTATTGAGTGTTTACAATGTGGCTAGTGCCATTCTAAATGATTCATACGTATTATCTCGATAAATTCGCATAACAATTCTATAAATAGAACTTAATTAGTCCTCCTGGGTGGACAGCAAAAGGCTTCAGAGAAGAGGTGACATTTAACTGGGCTACGGAAGATTGGTGGAAATATGTCATCTTCCATACCTCACTTGTTAATTCAACTGCCACCAGGAAGGATCCTCACTGCCTTTTTATGCCCAAAGTCTCCACCTAGAAATGAGGGAGAACAGTGTCTTGGTTAGTGCTGATGGCTATTGACACCGTAAATTATAAGACTGACTATATGAGTGCCTGAATTGTAAATAACCATTGAGGACTCTTGTCCTAACCCAAAGAATGACCTCTTTCAATGAATTTCAAGAGGCTGGCTGCTCACTCTATGCACAGGCAAAGCCAGCTCTGCTCTGGGGCTGCTGATGGACCTGAGCTGTGCCAGGAGCCAGAAAAATCAAGGCTCAATTCCTGAACATTAGAAAAATTCACACTGTATGGTGGCTATTGTCTCTAGCTGCCAGGCCCAGGACCTCTCCCCAAGCCAAGATGCCTGCCCGCCCCCCCTTCTGGCAACAAACCCAATCCTCAGCAGCTCTAAGATGAACTAATAATGGCTCTATCCTCTTGGCCACAGCAAGGTCAGCAGCAACAGTCACCAGGGAGGGGTTCGTGACCTAAGGAAGTGTCCATCAAATCCCACCCTGGGGTTTTCCTGGAAGAAAACACTAAAAAGTTGTGAATCTAGAGCTCCCCAGGGCCATGTCCTCTTCCCGTGGCGAAATCTGTCTGCATTAAAGAGTGAAGTCAAATAGGAATGAGAGACAGAGACAGAAGGGAAAGGACAGAGAGAGATTAAGTACCTGAGGCCAACTCCAGTCTTGCCCTTTGTATAATCAGACTATACAAAGGGCAAATAAACTTGTTTAAGATTTAAACTAGTTCAAGATGAGTTTCTAAGTTACCATCAAAAAAATCCTGATGCATGAGATACATCTCATCTCTTCACTTAATCTGGTCTCCCATGGACACAAGGATGATAATGACTTGGATGCCTATCAAGGTTTGGTGTCCTTGAATGCATTTATCATGTTATCTTTCTGGGTCTACTATGGGACAAGCACTTCGTCAAGGACTAAGGACACAGGAGTGAACAAAGCAGTGCTCATGGAGCTCATAGTCCAAATAATCAAACAAATAAATGCTTAAAGTTCAATTTTGTTAAATGCTACAAAAGATAATGCATTGCATCACTTGAAACAACAGACTGATATGACAGGTTTTACTGTACCCATTTTATAGGTGAGGAAAGCGAGGTTTGCCTAATAGACACAATACTATTGGAAATAGAACCTAAATCCTAATCCAAGTGTTTTCCATGAGCCCTACTGAATTTGACTACATTTAACTGATTAAACAAACAATAGAAAAATGTTACAGAATAAGAGATTTTTTTATAAGAGGTGTAATGTCAATCCAAAGTCGTGTTCTGTGAAATCAATTTTGTAATGTCCAACATTTGGTGTCAGTTTGATAACAGCTGACAACCACCCTTCCATTGAGAAAACAGTGTCCAACTCCGCTGGGGTTTCAAGTATCATCTGTGCTTTGCCTTTGTACCAAACACGGCATCATTATCCGCAAAAACTGTCAAAATGCATTCATTCTAGTTGTGAAAAGAAAACTATTTCTCAAATCGGTTGCGTTACCAACAGCATCTACCAGCTATATAGCCAGATGAAAGAGACAAGTGGAGTTTTGTTTTGATTTTTAATTAATAGGCTGGTTCTATGGAAGTCATTAATGCAAACTATTTAGCAAGAGAGACTGATTTTTCATTCCTGGTTGGCATTCCATAAAAAAAAATGTTCCACTGATTCTTTGACAAATCTATGATTAAGAATCATATCCTTGTTGCCTGTAGAATGTTCCCTGGTCCACTGACTGGAAAGGCAAGGATGTGCTTGGCTCTGAGGGGAAGCTAAAACTGGCTATACAGAGGAGGGCCAATCTGGGCCAGACCCGTATATAGTGGAAGCCACCTCAGATTATTGAGCAAGGCCATAGGATGATAAAGGTGATATTTGCTCAGCTTGGTACTGCATTCAGTCTTCTGCCATGACCCCAAAGCTAAATTGCTAACTAGAGGAAGAATACCTTGGGATGGGGATACTTGTTACCCACCCCAAACCCCAATTTTGTAGCTTATACGCAGAAAGGGCTTCACAGACGCAAGTGGAATGTAGGTGACAAGGGCTGAGGGCTGGGAAGGGTTTTATGAAAGATGCTGATTTCTTTGCCTGACCTACCATTATAAAGTATAGTGTAAGGGGGCGGGGGGAGGATGGTTCTAGCTCATAAAAAACAGATGATTTTTGTATATTTCTGGTGTTATTATATATAGGAGGTAGGTAGCCTTGGATTCATTTCTCTTTTCCTTTTTTTTTTCTTTTAGAGAGGAAGGGAGAGGGAGAGATAGAAACATTAATGATGAGAATCATTAATTGGCTGCCTCCTGCACGCCCCCCACTGGGGATCAAGCAGACAATCTGGGCATGTGCCTTTGGCCTGAATCCGACCTGGGACCCTTCAGTCCACAGTCCAACGCTCTATCCACTGAGCCAAACCAGCTAGGGCTGGATTCATTTCTAAATGGAATTTGTCAACCAAAAATCTCAAATGGCACTTACGGGGAGCAAACAGTTTTTAATGTCTTAGTTGGTCTCAGATCATGAGATCGGGGTTCCCCACCAGACACTATGGGATGTTTTCCGGAACTTTCTGTGCTTAACCTGTTCTGGTAGCACAGGTCTTGCCAAACTTGAGACTAACTGGCACTGGAGCCCGCAGCACTCCCGAAGGAACCTGAAGGGGGTTCATCACGCTGATGTGGGGGTGGGCTAGGAGCCGGGTACCTGGGGTCCACTCGCTCAGCACTGGCCTCCGCCAGCCGGTTCACCTCTCTCTCAGTTCCTTTCATCCGCAGGAGCAGAGGACAGGCTGTAGTCAGACTCCAAGGTCCATTTCAGAAGTTTATCAGTGCAGATCATTCAGTTAAAAAGCACTCTTCCCACACATTTTCAATGGGGATTCCACATCAAACCTTACAGAGGGACGTAAGCGGAAGATGCCGCTCCAGGAATTAAAATGCACGTGTGGAAAGGTGGGGCGGGGAGGGGCGGGCAGCTCCCGGAGCCCCTGAGCCACAGTCCACCATCGCCGTCTGCATTTCACTCCCTCCGAGAGCAGTGAGCTCAGGTTTGAAGAGGCGATGGGTAAGGACCCTCCAGGGAGCTCCGCGCTGAGGGCCCCCGAGCTCCCTCATGGCCCGGCCAGGACTGAGTTAAGAATTCTCCAGGTAGGGAATTCTTTGGAGATGACCTGTTTTAAGTTTTTGGAAAGTTTCCCCTGAGAAAACGATGCTCTGGGAACTAGACAGCCAGAGGGGTGTGTGTGTGTGTGTGTGTGTGTGTGTGTGTGTGTGTGTGTGTGTTTGGGG
>NW_005357931.1:536297-566291 GCF_000412655.1 Myotis brandtii
GTTTGGGTGGGGCGGGGGCCTTGGGGGAGGCACTTAACTACTATATCTGAAAGGAAATAATTTGTCCTGTTCACACACCCCTCCAGCCTCCATCTCCACCCCCAGTCCCACTCCCCCCCCACACACACACACACATGGACGCCCCCTTAGAACAGTAGTCCCTGAAGAAGAGGGGCTCCGTTTGTTTAAAAAGTCCCCTTCCCTTGGCCATTCATCATGCCTCTAAGAGCGTTTATTAATGCCCTGTCAATGGCTGGGGGTGAAGGCAGCCTGTCAGCTGTCCTCTCTCCCCGTTAGCTGTGTGCAAACACTGGTGATTAAGCGCCAGATTTAACATCCTCATGAATATTTAAGAGGCTGTTTTTTGAAAGTTTCCTGTCCTTTTACACTAATAGCCCCATTAAAACCTGTTTACAAGCCAGTCAAGAGAGTAACTGCATGCACTTAAAACATGAGAGTGCTCCCCCAAGAGGGGCACGTGACCTGGGAGGATCAATACGCTGCTTAAAGTAAGACTGTCTGCCCGCCCCCAGCGGAGCCCGGCCCCGCGAGAGCCGCGCAAAGGAGCTGGAAGGGACCCAACTTGTTAATTAGGCCAGCGGGTGTGGGGGAGCAAGCCCTGGCTAGTGGGCTCCCCGCTGCCCTAGTGGGTGACCCCAGCTCCAGGGACTTCAGAAAAGCTGCCCAAGTGATGTCACCAGCAGCCTACCCGGGGCCAGCAAGGAAAGGAAGTTTGTGTTTGGACAAGCTCCTCCCTCCCCACCCCGCCCTCACCCTCCATAGGCCACCCTGGATCCTGCTTCTGTTCCACAGGTCCATCCCATGACTGTCCAGCAAGAAGGTAATAGGGCTTAGGAAAGGAAGGGGGGGAGGGGCTGAGAATCCCCAAAAGCTTTAAGGTTCCAAAATGATGAGAGGTGACTTTGTGAGGGAGATATCAGGAATGGGGTGGGTGCTGGTTTCCCCATCAGCACCCAGGCTGTCTTTCCTGTAGTTAGAGAAGAAGATAAAAGTGTGGAAAGCCACTTCCTCTTTGAAAGCAGGGGGACAATTACCTAAAGTTGCCTCCTCCTCAGTTATCTGCAAATGAATGGGTGTACACTGGTAAACAGAGGTAGGGGGCTTTGCTGAAGGGCAATGCCAGCTCCATGGGTACAGTCTACTTCCTTTCCCAGCTCCAGCACGCGGCACTTCCAGGGAAGGGCAGGTTCGTGGTGGGACGTCCCTACTCCAGGCACAGGAAACTCTCAAACACTAGATCTGCTTCCGCATCATTGCCTGAGCCTGTGCTGAAAGAGCCCGAGAATCCTCTTTAGAGCTAGGTGCATGTCCCAAACTTCACCGTCTGAATTCTTACTCTTAGCAAAGTTCACCATGTGGAACACCTCCTGTTCCAACAGCATTGTGGGGCCCTCACAATGCAGGCCAGGACTGCTCTACTTTGTATCTGGCATATGGCCTGGCCCAGAGATGAATTTTCCATTCTCCTGTAATGGAACGCATGCATGGTGTTGCGGTATACTAGTATATCTATGTAGAGTAATAATGTAATTGTAGCAATACTCACTGGTCTGGAACAGAGTACTCTGGGAATACCACCTCTCCAGAGATTCTACAAGAACCAAAAGTTAAGCCAAAAGGCTTCTGAGCAGTCAAAATAAATATTGCAAGATACATGCACTAAAATTTAAGTGTTTTACACATCAGGCCTGTATTCCAACTGGTTAATGACATTTTTAATATCATGCTAATCAGTTTGGCTCTCTGTATCCTTAGTCGATTAGAAAGAGGGGGGAGAAGCTTGAGACACACGCTGACAATAGGAAGAAGTCATAGCTCAGGACATTGACTGAGAATTAAAACCCTCAGAAAACAAGTCAAGAGCCCCAACACCACAGCAGTCAAGGTCAAATAGCTTTCCACACCTCCACAAGCCAATAAAGACAGTACTAAGCTATAACGCTCATGTGTAATGAAGTAGGAAAGGGTGTGACACAATTCTATTAAAAGTCCATCTATCAGAGTTAAAACTTTTATAGTTAGGGAGCTTAAAAAGCTAAGCCCTCAGCTATCCAGAAAATTTATCTCCAGAATAACTCATTTATCCTCTGCCTTTTTTTTCTTTCACTATATTCATATTTCATGTTTCCACCAAAGAGTATTCAAGAGTCAAGACACAGGTATAAACTAGGAAGATAGGTTGCCACAGTGAGAAGCTGGTTTCGTTAGTTCACAGCCTATGGGCTGCTGGGGCTGGGTCACATGGGCTCAGGAGGGCTGAGTCTTCCGTTTTCAGGAATTTTGTGGGCTAGGTTCCCATACAGCCATTAAATTACATACACTTAAAATCAAAGAAGTTATACCAAAAATGAAAATAATAAATACTCAAAGTTCATCACTTCTTACCCATTTTACTAGATTTTACTATTATCTCTGCTCTTGTCATTGATTATGTCTGTTGTGTCTGTATGGTGAAATGCCTCAATGTGGTGCTGCTGCCCCTGTCCCCCTACTCCACGTTCAGTGCCATCACTCGGCAGCTTGAAATGGCCATGGTGGGAGTATTTACACTACAGAAATTGGCAAATGCGACAAAAAGAGTTTGTTTGTTTCCCCCCTCAGAAAAGTAATTGTTAAACCACTGTTCATAGCACACACACCACAGGTTGCTGAGACTTAAAGTGTGGATTCCTGAATAGGAAGGGGAAAGTTGCTGTGTGCAGGGAAGTGAAAAGGGCGGTGGACTGGTTTTCAGGTGACCTCGGGCAAGAGGTTTCCTCTCTCTGGGCCTCCCTTTCCCCATCTGTCAAATGACTGGATTACACTAGAGAATCACTAATACTATGATTCCTTGTTTATTTTCAAGTCAGACAAGCTAGGAGGTACACCGTTCGGGCCAGGGTAGGGAGGTGAGAGGGAAGGACTTAGATACACAGCACTTCCTCTTGTTTCTTAAAAGCTGCGCAAAAGAATGTAACAGCATGTGGTAAAGCAGCCGAAAGAACCCAGACCAGATTCATTCAGGCACCCATTTACTTCCCCTCTTCCTTCTGCCTGCAACTTGTCATTAACACCATCAAAGCCATTTCTGAAATTCAAGGCTTCTCTAAATAATAAAAGCCTCGGTATTACCATCCAGAGACATACAGAGTGATGCCTGAAAAATGAAAAGGCTCTGGAGTCAGAAGACTTGGGTTTGGGGTCTTGAAATGCCAACTCCTTTTTACTGCTTGTGCAAGCTTTAACAAGTTAAACATCCTCAAGACACGATTCCCAGTTCAATGTGAACAATTCCTGGTAGCGCAGCCTTTCCTGGGAGACTTTTTGGTGGTACTTATCCAAAGTGTCTATCTTATGACTTAGCAACCTTGCTCTTGAGTTTGTATCCTAGAGAAATTCCCACCCAGGCCCATCAGCAGGGGCCAGGATGTGTATGCAGTTGGAGGCCATCAAGGTCCCCACTGGAGGGCATAGATGAGTAAAACATGATGGACCCACTCAATGGAATATTATACAGCATTTAGAGGCAAGGGAGTAGATACATAGAACAACATAGATCACTCTTGAAAAGATAGCGTGAAGTGGAAAAAGTACAAACCAGAATGAGATCTACAGAATATTACCACTTATGTAGATGAAAATTTGCATGCACTTTAATCAAATATATATTTTACATGTACACATATAAATAAAAAGGTAGACATCACTAAATTAAATGAGTTGCTTTTGACATTATCCATTCTGACCCCTCTGTTCTTGAAACCCAGAGTGGGAAAATGATTTTGCCTATGATTCTGCTTTGAATTAGCAACAGCCAAGACTAGAACCATCAGAGTTTCCAGAACTGGCTCTCCACTCACAGGTAGGTTGGTGGAAGTATTATTTAGCATTGCTAAAGAACTTCATATTTGCAAAGTGCTTTATGCTCATCTATTATTCATGCACTAATGAGAATACTTAGATTGTGCCTTTTCTCCAAGGAGCTCAAAGCACTTTGTAAATGTTAACTCGTTCACCCCCTATGTCCCAATGGGACATACAGAAATCCTCACCCCGTGGCTCTGCACTTGGTAAAGAGTAAGCCCAGCAAAAGCAGCAGACGTGATGGGAAGTAGCCTCAGAACCAGGGACTTCCAAGTTCCTGTCTCTCACTGTCTTCTATCTGAATGGTGCTCCTAGTACTGGAATAAAAGACCTAGAGTCCAATGAGATATTTCTCTGAGGCTGAATGGCATGTATGATAGCTGAAGAAAGGGGCTTAAGTTGTAGGGAGACAGGGGAGAAGGGAAGTAAAGTTAGAAGGAGCATTTTCTAGCCGTGTTATAACAGCCAGCATTTCCTGAGCGTTCATGATGCACTAGACTCAACTCCTGAGTCATCACATAAGAGGCCTGTGATGTGTACGACACAAGATAAATTTACGCACTAAACTGAGCTTTGAGCTAGAGAGCTCTGGAGAGTTGGGGACTGGAGAAGGCTTCATGGAGAAAGTGACATCTGAGCAAGACCTGAAAGGTGGTCAAATGTGGCCAGAAAGAGAAGAAGACATTTCCATTGAGAGAACACATGGAATCAACAGAGGGCAGTGAGTGTGGGCAGTGAGCGTAGGCAGGAGAGGAGGAAGACCAGCCTGTTAGGAGCAGGTGGGTTGTTATTACATTTTTTTTCCAACCACAGAAATTCCCTCAACTCCTTGAAAACCAGCCTTTGGCATAGAATGTACATCCAGTTATTCAATAGTAACCCCAATTCCAAGGAATCATTTCTCTACCCCATTGTTCACTAACAAAGGAGTAGGGGGTTCAACTGGGGTGTCCTCTTTTAATGAATACTAACTCACCAAGCAAGATTCATAACTTGAGTTGGAAAACCTGGGAATCAATAAAGAAACAATGCGATCTAAACAGTAGTAACACTTCCGGTACTGCAGTAATTAGAACATCAAACACTAATAAAAAAAACTGTACAGTCAATTAGCAGTAGTCATAAAAGTCTAAGAACAAATATCCTATGTATTTAATACAACTAACATAATTGCCACATAGAGATGGAAAACTAAAGAGGAAGATGGTTAGAAAGTGAAAGTTCTTGCCACCATAATGTCAGCTCAGAAGCTGAAACTGTTTTCCTGGTTCTTTGTGGACACAATTACTTTTTATAGTACTATCATTATTATACAATCTCTACTGTCAATATGAGAATGTTTTATTTCTCATCAGTAGGTTACATTTCCTTGAGAAGCCAGAAAATTTAGAATTCTCTGGTTAAGCTACAATCTAAACTCCACATCATTATCTCATCCTGGAGAACAAACTCATACAACACACAGACACAGACACACACATCCACTGGTCGCTGGTTTTATGCATAGCCACCTATCTAGCATAAGTTGAAGACCTTAAGAACATTCCTCCCCAAATCATTCAAAAGGATTTCCCTCACTAACTTTACAATGCTCCATCTCAGGGCTCCTTGATAAAAAAGGATCCCAGAGGAATAAAGCACCCCCATGAAGTCTTCTTACAAAAAAAAAAAATCCAATTTTATCTGACCACAACTCTAGATTTAATGATCAAATTATAGGAAATATATCAGATAGAGGAAAGACATTAAATAATACCATAGGGTTGCATTTAGAAAAACCCAAACTGAAAAGTTCTGTAGGACAAATAACCTGGTTTCTTCAACAAACAAATATCAAATATAAGGGCTGGAAGGGGAATCTGTAGATTAACAGGTAAAGGATATCCAGCAGTCACACTCCTTAGTATTTACCCAAAGGGGTTTGAAAACTTAATGTCCACACAAAAACTTGCACACCATGTTTATAGCAGTTCTGTTTATAATTATAAAACTTGGAAGCATCCTATGCCCTTCAGTAGGTGAATGGGAGAATGAACTGCTCAAGCTAGAGATGGGCTTGACCCCCAACTCCAACCTCCCCAATCCCTTCCCAAGTCTTCTTGAATCTCATCCCTAGTTATTTCTCCCATTGTCTCTCCACCCCACTGCCACTACCCGAACTCAGGCCCTAGACAGTGTTTAACTAGTCTCCCTGCCTCCTGACTTGCACCCTTTCAATCTATTCTGCACAGAGCACCAAGGCAGTCTTTCTAAGATGTAATTAGAGCCAGGTCATTCCTCTGCTTAAAATACCTGGATGACTCTTTATTGTCCTCTAGATAGTATCTGGTTTCCTTACATGCCTTTCAGAGCCCCTGGTGATGTGAGCCCTGACTCCCTCTCAGGCCTCATCTGTTCAACCTCATTCTAAGCTTCAGCCAGACTGAACTTCTTTCAGTCCCTTTCAATGGGCCATGCTCTCTCTCCTACAAGCCTTCCAATAAGCCTTTCCTCTTGCCTGGAGCACCTCCCCTCCTCACTTCTCCTAACAGCTCCTGGTCTCTGCTTACATGTCACTTCCTGGAAGACTTCCTGGGAGCCCTGGGCTGGGTTACATGCCCCTTGTCTGTGTTTTCAGAGTACTCAGCATTGCCCTTTTTGGTCTGTATTATAATTTTTTGCTCCTCTGCTTCCTTTTCCCCACAGACTGTATACTCTGAGAGGGCAGAAACTGTGATACCCTGAGATATCTCCTATACCTAGCACAATGCCTGGTGCCCAGTACTCAATAAATATTTGCAAACGAATAGAAGAAAAATAGAATCACTTGATAATCTGCCAATCTAAGAAAATATGACTCACACTAATTTGAAGAAAAAAAAAACTGAAAAATAGGAATGTTGACTTAGTTAACAGTCCTGCCTAGTAGAGAAAGGAAGAAATCGGTGATTTCTCAAGCAGCAACCCTGACACAAAGAATACTTTGTCAAACATGGGAGTGGAAGGATGCCCAGGATGGTGAGCTGTGGGGGCTGGGGGAGTACCAGTTCGGAGGCCAGGACCACTGGCATCTAGTCTCATTTCTGTAACGACTTGACTGTGTGACCTGAGCCTCCATTTCCTCTTCCATGAAATATACTATTGCACTGTTGGCTTTAACATGCGTTGAATCTATGGCCAAATCAGTAGGACAAACAATCAAATGTCACAAAGAATTTCCTCTTGACAGAAACATTTCCCCTGTATCTTGGTTAGATTTCCCCAGACATAGACTCTAAGGTAAGGATTTGAATGCAAATACTTTTTAAAAAATATATTTGTATTGACTTCAGAGAGGAAGGGAGAGATAGAAACATCAATGATGAGAGAGAATCATTGATCGGCTACCTCCTGCATGCCCCACACTGGGGATCAAGCTCACAATCCAGGCATGTGTCCTGACAGGGAATTGAACCGTGACCTCCTGGTTCCTAGGTCGACGCTCAGCCACTGAGCCACGCCAGCCAGACTGAAGGCAAATACTTTATTTGGGAGATGATCCCAAGGAAGCACCAGGGGAAATAGTAAAGTGAGACAGGGAAGAGAAGGAAGGAAGCAGAGGGTGAGTCACCAACCAAGTGACTACTGTGGGCAAGCTCAGTTATGCAGACAGACAGTGTAGAACGTGCTACCTATGAGGGGTAGGTAAGCGGGATAGACACCTACTTCCATCAGTCTTTCTCTGGGGTAGGGGGTCTACTCCCAAGGACATGAAGACCCCAACACTTCCATCCTGCAAGGGAAGTCACAGATGCCTGCAGCTGGAAGCTGTGGGCATGTGCTAGAAATGTTAGTGCCAAAGAGAGACAGGCAGGGCACCTACAGCATTAGTGACTACCTGGGGATTTAGCTGGGAACACTGCTACCTCTTGCTTTTTGTCCTACTATTTCCAAGGGAGTCAAGTAGAAACAAAATCAAGTCTTGAGATTTGACAACAGCTGAAATCATTCACTGTGATTTTTATTGCTGAACCCATGTTCATGTGTGCATTTCTTATTTCTGTAAGGCAGGAAAAGGTGCTGATTCGGCACTGCCTGGGTGGCATGGCCTTGGAGGCTGCTGCTGGAATTTCCTGCAAGTGTCAGAGCAGCAGTTTCACATTTTTGTCGCCTGAAGAACACTTCATCATGTTTCTGGGCCCTGCTTTTTCTTTTACAGCTTCAGGGAAGGACTCGAATCCCATCCAATTAGATGTGCACAACTTCAGCTTCTCTCTACCTGCATGCAAATGAGACCCTAAGGAGCAGATTCTTTAAGGTAAAGAAAGGGATTGGGATATTGCCTTGGATTTTTTAAACCTACGCAAGCATCCTTTTTAACAGCAAAGAATCTGATTTTCCCTGAAAGTAGTCCTAAAAAAATAATCATCAAAAATAAAACTAAATTTTTACTACATCTCTTTATTTCTCTCTCTCTCTCTCTCTCTCTCTCTCTACTATTTGCGGCCCAGCCACAGCTGGATTTGGGGGCGTGTTTCTCCTGTGGTGTGATTGCTTCTCCGTGACTCGGATGACCATCCTGGCTGGGTTTTGTTACTCTTCAGTGCATCATTTGGCGCTATGCAGACACAGCTTGAGGCCATTTGGAGGCAGTGACTGGTAACTGCACCAGCAGCAGATCTGCAGATTCTGTCTGGGGCTTGTCTCAGTTTCAAATGCAGGTGACTAAATGACACCTCCCTGCCTCTCCCTCCTCCATCGCCAACACACACACACACACACACACACACACACACACACACACACACTGTCGTGGGTTTCAGCCAACTCCGTACAGTGCAGCGCTCAAATGAAACTCATCAGAACACTTGGAAATGACAGAGTGAACACCAGGAGCTTGTTTCTAATGATATTTTCAATCACTGAGGATTTCCCTCTAAGCTATGCTTGTCTGGTGTGGGGTTTTTTCAAATTGCTGGAAAGGACATTAATAACATTATCCTTCCCCAAAAATTGGGAAAGAAGCTCATTGAAGAGGGGTTGGTAGACTGGGATTGAAACTCTGGGCTCCTCCTTCCCTCTCCTCCAGTTAAAAGGTCGAACCAGCCAGCCAGCTCTAACATGCTGAGAAGCCAGAAATTTACCTTCAAAATGATTCATAGTGTTTAAAAACAGAAGCACTGAGTAGCAGCTTTTCATTTGTTTGTTTGTTTTTCTCAACTGCTACTCTCACATCAGAAGGGGCAATGGAGACTGAGGAATCAAAGATAAAGAAAATTCACATTCTCTGAAAACTTGAATGCATCAATGCTACACCTCCCACTTCATTTTTCTTAGTCACCAGCAAGTGGCAGAGTAGATGATGGAAAGAGTATTGTCCTAGAGCAAGCATGTCAAACTCATGGCCCGCGGGCCACATGCAGCCCACAATGAATATTTTTGCGGCCCAGCCAATATAACGGTGTGAGCAGTTATTTACAATTATGAAAGGAAATAGGTCTCCTGTCAGATCCAGACTTACTGACATTCACCCTGGGTCAGTTTTGAAAGTAATCACTGCGAACAAGATTTCCCCCGAAGTAGGAAAGATAGTAGCAGAGAAGAGATGCCACGTGTCAGGAAGAAAACATTAATTTTATCATTGCTCTTGTTCTTTTTTTTTTACACTATGCTTTTCTAAATAAACCTACGTTTCTATGAAAATTGAAGCTTTTGTTTTTTTGTGGCCTACATAAATTTAAACCTTGTTTATTTGGCCCATGTTAGCCTTTGACATGCTTGTCCTAGAGTGTCTGTGGGTCTGGACTCAAGTTCCAATTCTCGGTGGAATTGGGCAAGTCACCTCACCTCTCTGCCTCAGTTTCCTCATCTTTAATCCCTGACCATTCCACCTCAATTAATTGATATCTATTAAATTATATTAAGCAGGTCAGAGACCTTAGAAATTCCAATGCAGTCTAAGAAAAGTCCTTTTACTGACCCACCATAAATGCAAAAGAGTAGCCAAGGTGTATATAGGGAAGTTGTGTAAAGGTGTGACTGCAGACTGCTGCTAAAAGAAATGGACCCATAAATGAGATTCCCGGTTAGACTACGTAGGTAAGTGAAGATAGAGAGGAAATAGCAGGCAGGGGCTGGGATGGCCTTCTGCTCAGAATGTAAATTATTTCCCCTCACTGTCCACCTATCTAGGATCTGAACTGGTGAGCAAATGACTCTTCTAAGCATCACTTGCCAGCCTCCTATTTCTGGCAGGGTGGCAGACAGAATGTCCTGAAGGTCCCTGTCCATGGAAACATCTAAAATACTAGATGCCATGTAAAAATTATATTTTTAAATGCAGTGCTGAAGTGGCACAATTGTAAGAAACACAAAGACATGGAAGACAAAATGAAAGCAAAAATCCTGGGGGTTAACTGAGTGCCAAGGCTGGCCTTGGCCTAAGTGTGTCTTCTGAAACCTGAAGACCCTGAGTTTCCAGTCTGATGGCTGCATTGAATATAAGGAGGGAACCCTAACATCAAGGTGGGATCGAATTCTGTGAAAAGACAAAGTATAAATAAATCTGCTGCTCAAAAACAATCAACAAGGAAACTTGTCTATTTCTGCCTTAGCACTGAGTGGGGAAATTTTTTTCAGAATCTATATCTACAAGCTGGCCCTCACACAGTGTTTTGGTCTGAATTCATGCTACTTATGTTGGCCAATAAACACCAAGATTAGGCTCTTATTTTAAATTATCCTGAAAACATGGATGAACTTCAAAAACATTATACTAAGTGAAAAAAGCCAGCTACAAAAGACTATGTATCATATGATTCCATTTATATAAAATGTCCAGAAAAGGCAAACCTATAGAAGAAGAAAGTAGACTAGTGATTGCCTGGGGCTGGGGATGTTGAATAACTATAAATGAGCAAGAGATCTTTGGGGAATTGTGGAAAAGTTTTAAAATAGGGTCATGGTGGTGGTTGTACAATATTGTAAACATCCAAAAACTCATTGAATTGTATGCTTAAAATGGGTGAATTTTATGGGATGTGCATGACACCTCAACAAAGTTGTTTTTAAAAATGATCCTGGGGTCCTGGCTGGGTAGGTCAGTTGGTTAGAGCATCATCCTGATACCCCAGTGTTGCAAGTTCAATCTCGGTCAGGGCACATACAAGAATCAACCAATGCAGCATAAATAAGTAGAAAAACCAATTCTCTCTCTCTCTCTCTCTCTCTCTCTCTCTCTCTCATTAATAAATAAGAAAAAAAATGATCCTGGGTTCAGTGTCTGGGTAACTACTGGAAGTTTATTTCTCAATCATGAAACACCCATTATAGGGCAACTCCAGGTTTTCAACCCAGGCTGATGAAGGAGTTCCAAAATATTTTCAGTGTCATGGCAAAGGGAAAAAGAGATAATGGCAGAGCCTAAAGCTTCCAAACAGAAGTGATCTTCACTCATATTTCCAAATATGTAATTGGCCAAAGCAAATCACATGGTCATGACCGTGTTAGAGCTCCCTGGCATTATAAGGGTACCTTAAAAGAGATCATTATTAGAAATGCTACTGAAGTGTGAACTAGTTGGGTGGGGAGAGAAGAGGAAAGCACAAAATACTTGGATAATATACAATACTAGGAATCAGCTTCCAAGAACATTTCAGAGAATGTTATATGTTATGCTAACAGGGTTAACCAACATTGACACTTATGAAATATTATGGAGCCCATGCCCAAACACCAAGCTATTATGAAGAGTCTCATGGGGCTTAGGTCACTACTGTGCTCAACACATACATTAAGTCCCTTACTGCCATTTAAAGCTTTCTCCTCTGATTATAAAATTACAGTGCTGGAATTCCAAATATTTTCATCAGGCCCAGCCTACTCCATTGAGGGTCATAGACACAGGAAAATGTTAGGATATGTATCTTGGATAAGTCAAACTGGAGGCGAGCATTTACTGACCAGACTCTTCCCTAGGTGCTGAAGTGAATTCCAAAGTATAAGACAATCTCAAAGGTCAGGAAGACAAGATCTAAACATGTTAAATAATCAACAATTAACACAAAAGCTTACACATAGCAGATAGCTGTGGTCTGTTCCCTGCTCTTCAGGAGGCAGTCATGGGCCACTGGGATACTTGTACTTCAGTTGACAGTTTAAGATACACCTAAAACATAAGAAATTATAGCAAACAAGGCAAAATGTAAATGATAAAGCATATGGTAGACAGTCCTGGTGCTGGAAAAGATCAGAGGAAGGAAAAGGTACAAAGGACTGAAACAGTCATATTAAAGGAAGGGGAAATAGAGCTGAACAGTGAATGATAACCCAAGATTATCCTCAGAAAATAGACTTTTAAATTTTTACAGAGGTAGAAATATGAACAAAGTCACTCTCCTCATGAGGTTCCCACGGAACATGATACAGAGAGAAACAAACAAACAAAAAATGTCCCACAAAGTAGCATGTCATCACTACCTCAGTTTAGGCCCCAAACCCCAACATAAAAAAAGAGGCCAGGCCAGGTGGCCCACTCTTTTTCTTAAGTTGGTCAAGCCTCCAACTAAAGTAGGTCAGGAAGCCCTCTGTTCAGTTCCACTTTTGCCAGTGCCCATATGCAACTGCCAAATCTTACTATAATATAGTTATAGAAGAGAGAGCAATGCCCGCCCACCCTGCACCCACCTTTCATGGCACAAGCTCTTCTTCTAGCCTATGCAGCTCTCCCAGCTTCTTAAAGTCTGACCAATGAGATGAGCATTCCTCTTCCTTAAGAAGAAGGTAGGAGTGTAAGGATAACAGACTAAGTGGGGGGCCATACATCGCTGAGTGCAACCACCATCATAAGAGGTTTCCACTAAAAGATGAGAGACAGGCAGGGCTGGCAGCAAGAAGGCACTGTTGAGTCTCTGCTTCCATTGGTTATATATAGATATAGATATAGATATAGATATAGATATAGATATAGATTTCAGAAAGGAAGGGAGAAGGAGAGAGAGATAGAAACATCAATGAACCGTGACCTCCAGGTTCTTAGGTCGACACTCAACCACTGAGCCACGCAGGCCAGGTGTCTCCATTGGTTCTTGATGGCAGGTGCAATGAGTGCTAATGAGACACTCTGCTTGTACTAACCCTGGGTGAAATTGTCAAGTAAGTGGTTCTTCTTCTCGGGCCATCCTAATTTATAAGTGGTTCTTGAGTTTAAAGAAATGTCCAAAAAAACAAATCACCACTAGTAGAATTTCAAGTATCAGTGGGGTGGCAGGGAAAATGCTGGAGCCTCTGATTTCAGAATTTCCACTGGGTCCTGCATCCAACACTTTCGGCCTATATAAAATCCTATACATTCTTACTACTTCCTACTTCCTGCTTATAACCAGCTTTTTTTAAAAAAAAATCTGTGGGATATTCATTGTCTTCCTGGGCAAGAAATTTGAGATGGAAACTATATCAGCTCCTCCTTCAAGTGCTTATTGCAGTGGAATAGCTCAACTCTCAAATAAGTTCACACCATATGATATAATAATGAAAACTGCTGGTAAATCTGGCCTTTTTATCATCTTAAATACATTTCTGTGGCCGGGCTAGCCAGATAAACACAGAATGTGTGTCATCCAAAAGGCAGGGCAGATAAGTACTCCGTTTAGAGTTAATAACGTGCTGTTAAAACTGTATGTGTCAAATTATTTCACGGGTAATGCTCATATGTGATATATCACAGTTAGGCCAGTGCTCTGGTCTGAATGTTTATGTGTCTCCCCCCCCACACACACACCCCCCAGGAATCCCCAGAAGGGACGGTTTCCTGGGAGTCTGTCAACTAGCATACATTTCTGATCCCCATCCCGCCCTCCTACATTGTAGGCACCCGATGTAGCGGCCTGGATTTTGTATTTTGACGGCGCTTATACTTTTCCTGAGCAGAAAGAGGCCCTTCTCCGGGCACGGCGAGCCCTCAGGGCGCGAGAAGGCGCTGTTGCCGCAGAGCCCAGCTGGCCCATCGCCGCCCTCCTACATTGTAGGCGCCCGATGTAGATTTTATACTTTTCCTGAGCAGAAAGAGTCCCTTCTCCGGGCAAATTCCACGCGGCGAGCCCTCGGGGCGCGAGAAGGCGCTGTTGCCGCAGAGCCCAGCTGGGGAGGAAAGTGAGCCCCGCGTGGATGCCGTGACAATCAACCACAAGCGACACCCACAAAACCCTCGGAGGAGCCTTGGACCCAGGTCTCGAGTCAGCGGAAGATCCCGCCCAGCCTTCGCTTGCCCCCCACCCCTACCCCCAACAGATCCAAAGCGAATAACTGAAGGAGCGAGTGAGGGGACCCTGCTGGGCCACCGTGTCTCCCAGCCGATCTGGGAAGCCCCGGGAGGGCAAGAACCAGGCAGGACCGAGTCCTCAGTGTACCCAGTCTGACCCGCAGCATTCCCCGCCTCCAGGCTGGGAGAGGGAGGGGTGGGGGAGACTGGAAGTTAAAGGCATCCCCTCTTTCCTCCTAACGCCCCGAAGTGCACGGAGACAAGTCAGGGACGCCCCACGCGAGGCGCGCCCTGCGCTCCTTGGGGGCGACCCGGCTGGGCTGTGGGATCCACGACACTCGGAGAAAGGAAATCTCACCCATTCACTGGCTTCCGGGAAGAGTTGCCGCCTGCGAGAGGGAAGGGGGCGACTTGGGTCTGCAGAGGCCACTGGCGACCCCGAGGAGAAGCATCGGAAGTGCGGGCACACGGCCTTGGGCATTTCCTCGAGGTCCTGGGGGTAGGGCCAAGGGTCCACCCTGACGGCCTGAGGCACCCCCACCTGCCTTCCGAAGGTGGCCCGGCCAGCCCCAGAGCAAGAAGTTTTCTACTTAAGGGGGCGCGGTGGGCCGCGGTGCGGTGCCCAGTCTTCCCCCGGGCAAAGGAATGAGCCCAGAGCTGGGGCACCAAGGGGGCGAAAGGTCCTTTCCTGAATCACAGCCTCACCCCCAACACTGGCCCTTTCCTTCTCTTTGGAAACTCAGTGCTGGAGCCCGAGGACCCGCGAGTTCCCTCCCATCTAAACCGCGGGGCGCTCAGAACACAAGCAGGGACTTTCTCCCCAGACCCGCTGAGTAGGGACTGGGAAGACAAGGACGCTCTTCCTCGATTATTGAATAGAAAGACCGTAACCGTTCTCATGGCCTGTGCGCGACTCCATCTACAATTCTGTCTCCATTTCTTTTCCATAAAGAGGGCTGGTCTCAACCGACATAGTCACAACTGTGTTTGCGCAGTGGAGTAGAGAAAGCAAGAGAGAAGACAGAGGTCTGAGGTCCCCGTTCAACTCTCCACTTCTCTAGCCAACCATCTTCTCCCCCGCCCCCCAAACCTCTCCACTCCCCACCCCGAAAAAAAATCACGGTCTGATTTATATCAAAGCTTCTCCGCGGGACAGTGTCCCGAAGCTTGCGGTGGGCAGCCGGGGCTGGGCGCTAAGTTTGAACCTCGATTTTTCTCCAGAAACCAGTGCCAAGTGAAAGAGGAGAGAGGGCGGATGCGCCGAACCAACCGGGAAGCTAGACTTGACCTTGAGGGTGAAAATCGAGTTTAATCCGGGGATTTTTCTCCCCTAACTGTGGCCCAGCCCCACACCACCACCACCCACACAACAGGTTTGCAAACGCTGCTTCCAGCCCGAGGAACTCCAACCAGGAAAAGTCGCCGCCCGGGACTGGAGCGGCAAGACCCCGCGCACCGTGGGGGCAGGGACTGTGGTTTTAGCGGGTACTGGAGTCCCTGGGCGGCAAACCCGCCTCGCTCACTCGCGACGCTTGGGGCCGCGGCGCACACTCGGTCTGCGGAGCCTTCCCCCCGCCAGCGCGGGGCTGTTCTCTTAATGAATTACTAATGAGCTAAAATTGGGCAGCAGGCTTAATTAAAGCGTAGAGGCAATGTGTTTACCACATTGTAATTGAACTCATTAGGGCTATGGCTTTTTGTTTTTTAAGCAGCCTCCTCCCTTCTCTGCGTCGAATAATCTACGAGAAGCGTTTATTAGAGAAGGAGGGGCTGGGGGAGAAACAGTCCATCAATTCTTTCCATGGAAAGGGTGAGGAGGGGGCGGGGGATGCACCTCCATCCCGCGGACGTCTTGGAGGCGCAGGGGCTGTCTAGAGACTGAGGCTTCTAAGCAGATCCCAGGGTGGAAGGGCCCGAGAGCGCCGCTGCAGGAACCTGGGAAGTTGCGAAGGGAGGGACCAGGCCGAGCCCGAAAGGCTGCCTCTGTGTCACCGCGCAGGCCTCCCAAACTCGGCGGCGTCCCCCGCCATCCCCGCCCAGAGCGCTGCACTCCCACGGAACCCCTGGCGAACGCTCGCCCCTCCAGGTGTCTGAGCCTTCATAATGAGACGGATTAGGCTAGCTTTCTCTTTTTAATATATATTTTATTGATTTCAGAGAGGAAGAGAGAGAGAAAAACATCAATGTTGAGAATCATGATCGCCTGCCTCCTGCACGCCCCCTACCGGGGATCGAGCCTGCAACCCCGGCACTTGCCCTGACAGGAAATAGAACCGTGACCTCCTGGTTCCTAGGTCGCCACTCAACCACTGAGCCACACTGGCCGGGCAGGCTAACTTTTCTTTTAAGCAGCATATGAGTTTAGCCATAAAGCTTCTCTCCTTGGTGGTGTTGAGAGCAAACTCCCCCTCACACACACACACCCCATTCTGGGGATGCACAGCGGGTGCTCTAGACCCACGCTCCCCCTAGGACTCCGCCCTCCGGGCTCGACCTCACCTCGGGTGGTCTTTTCCTTGGGGACTGGGCGAGGGGTGCCGGCCCTTAGTGTGGTGCTAGAGGGCTGCACCTGAGAGGTGCACCTGCGCGCGCTGGGATAACTCTTCTCCTGGCAGGGAGCCCACGCTGCCAGGCAGGGCTGCACGCCCCCAAGGCAAACTGCTCCTTCTTGCCCTGGCTCCACTCCAATTAGCAGGCCTCCCCCCCTCGCCTCCTTCCCCTCACTTTTGGAACACTGGGTGTGGAAGGGTGAGTGGTGAGGGGCTGGAGCCGGCGCCGCGCTCCTCGCCATGCCCTGCCCTGCCTGGCCAACAGGCGGCGTCAGAGACCTAGGTCTGGGTTAGGGGGGTGGGGGCGGGGTGCGAATTCGAGCGAGCTTAGCCGAGAGGCTGGTCGCGAGAAGAGCGACCCTCACCCCAAACTTACGAACTTGTCCAGGAGGGGAGTGGGGAGAGCTGGGTGGCTGCGGGGGACCGCCGAGAAGGGGGGAGGCGGGACTGGACAGAGTCGCGGCGGAAGACCCGACCGCGAGCCGGAGTGTAGAGGACCGCGGGCGGCGGCGGATCCCGCTCGGGGAAGCGGTGGGCGCCGCGGGAGGCGGAGAGCTGCGGTGGAGCCGCGGAGCCGGAGGCGGGCCCGAAGTACCGAGCGCGGAGGTCGCAGACCGAAAGGGCGGTGCAGACAGGTAAGTGGCTTCGTTCTCCGCCCTCGGCATCCCCTTCTTCGGAGAAAACTGGGTTGAAAGGGACTCCGGGAACTTCCGGCTCCCGACCCAGCCCCACAGCTGACCCTCCCTCCTCCCCTCCACTAACGCGTTCAACCCACACCCATTCTCAAGTCCCCACCCGCCTCATTGGTGGGTTTTGTCAGAGTCTCCCACCCTGTCCATCCTCCACCCCATCCCACCTCCTCTGTTCCCCTGACCCAGAAGGTTGCGGTAAATTGTCTAATTTGTTGCTAGAAGATTAATTGCAGAGGGTGGGTCGATTTGATTAAGGCAATTAATCTTTGGTTACAGCGTCCTGGTATCACTTGTGTGGGGTGTAGGAGGGGGACGGTATAGAGAGAGGTAGAGAGAGAAGCAAATGAGACTTTTTGGAGAAGCTGCGGAAGAAGGCTACCCTGGCCGGGACTGCGGCCACAGCTTCGCGCCCACATCCCAGCAGCCGGCTGCCGAGAACCCACGCCGCGGTTTCAGCACCTCCGAGCCCGGACAGCGACTCCCGCAAGCACGCCTGGTAACTTCCAGGTCCCAGAAGTTTAACCTCGCTGGCAGCGGCAAGATCTGACTAGGAGGAAGGGCACACACACACGCACACGCACTCTCACACGCATACACAGGACCCCTTCCCCCCTCTGTTCCCTTTCTTCACTTCAAATCAGGATCCAGCCAAAAATAGAGTTCCAGAAAATCGCCAATACTCAAACCCACCTGGAGGAGGGAAAGGAAGAACCCCCCAAACGCTCCTAGAAAAGTTCCCAAAGCTGGAGTTTTCTCTTTTCGTGAATAATTAATGCTGGTCATAAATAACTGATGCAGTGAGTGGAGAAAGGAAGAGAGAGGAGGCAGGCAAGAGCCAGGCGGGCCAAAGAGAGATCGAAGAGTTTGTTAAGGGACCATTAAGAAAGCCTTGCTGGGAACGGCATTCCTCCATAGATCATGAAGAGCTAGCTGTTCCACCCAGGTGAGGGGTACAACCAGGAAAGTGAGGCGCCCGTGGCATGGCCTAGACCGCGCACCCAGTCAGGATCCAGTCTCGGTACTTTTCCCCTTCCCATCCCTCCACCCAGGATTCACCTTCCCAGAGCCCTCCCAACTTCTAGTGACCCTCTGGTCATCCATCATCCCCCAACCCACACTCAAAGTGCAGAAGTTCTAGGCTACATAGTAGAGGCCTGGGATGGACCTCACTTTGAGCTATCAGTTCTGCTCAGGCCTGTGGCAAGTCCTGCTCAATCCCAACTAATTTACAGACACCTCCCCAAAGCCACACGCACGCCCATCCCAGACTATGTCATTTCATTCCTTTCAAACTAGTTCCAAGTTTTGAGACTCCAGCTTCCAGCTGAGTCTTTCCCATCTGCCCACCCCAAAACCCTAAAAGAACAGGGTATTTACCTGCACACTGCTCCATGCTCTCCCATAGCCCCATCCACCATCTCCAACTCCTGACTTCCTCTAAGAGTCTCCAGCATGCTGACCCCTGGCATCTTGTGTCCATCTCAGCTCTGAACAGAGACTCTTAAGCAGGGGTCTCAGAACCTGGAATAAAGCCCAAGAGAAAACCCTTGCTCTATGGAGGCCTATGCCAAGGCCTTTTGGCCCCTCTAAGAAACACTGGCCTCTCATGAGACAGCTAGCCTCAGATGGCCAATGCATATTTTTTAGTGAAACTTCTGAGGGCCCCTCAGCCAAGCAGCCCACACAATCCTTCACTGGGGCTCATTGAGGCCACTCCACAAGCAAACCCGTGTCTTTTCCTAGTGCAACTTGGCATAGGCCCTGGGAAAAAGCTATTGAAAACCTCACCAGCCACCACTGGCAGTGAGGTTGGATTCTGACTTAGACAGGAGCCTCTTTCTGAGCTTTTCCATTGGTTAATAGTTTCCACCACACCCACCTCCCTAATGACCAGCTCCTGACCTCTGGATATGCCAAAGGCCAGCCTGACTTTTCTGGGCTGAGAGAAGCTTCCAGCTCCCAAATAGGCAAGTTAATGACCAAGCCTGATGGAGGAGCCTGGATTTTTTTTTTTTAATTCTCTCCTTTTCACGTGCTATAAAAGGAAACACTAAAACCAGTTTTATTTTGTTACCCACCTCATCCCCATCCCAACACACTCCAAACCCTGGTTCTTGCCTTTTTAAGAACTGGGAAGTTATGCATGGGGAAAAGGAATGGAGAGAGAATAAGGTTTTGGGGAATTATCTTTCGGCCTCAATAGGGGCATAACAATCGAGGAGGATTGTGAAACTAGACAAAGGGGTGGGAGGAAATCAGATCTGGGGGTGGGGGCTAGCCCTGGAGCCATGGGTTGTTTACTTCTCATATAAAATATAACTCCCCAAGCAGGAAGTTACTGCAAACAAGTATCAATAATGAATGAATCTCCTGTAATAAAATACTTACATAATTAGCACAAGTCAAGTGGTTGCATTATGTTAACCTTTTGCAACTCTGAACTGGAAACTTTGCTCCAGATTTCCTCAGAATGCCATTTTCATCCTCGAGAGAAGGTGAGAGCCAGGCACTCACCCAGCCTTCCACTCTGTTATAATATGGTTCCCCATTTCTGAACCAGAACGTAAGTACTTCTGAAATATAACAGAAAACTCTCTTTGGTGAATTCAGAACAGTCATTAACATTCAGTTTTAAGTGAATGTTAACAGTAAATAAAGAAATCTCTTGATTGTAATAGTAGTAACAAAGCAATAATTACCCAGTAGGTGGTCATCAGTAATGATAAATGTATCATTATTACTGTGTGAGTCTGGGAACTCGGTTTTGGAAACTACTTCAGAGTTTTTAGTAGCATGGCTGGTTACAAAGCATTTCTTAGCCTGCAGAAGCCATATAATTTTATACACAATTTAGGTGAAAATAAATTTAAATCTGTATATTACATTTTTAATTTCAAGTTAGTAATTAAAGTTGGTTCATTATATCTCCTCTGAAACCCTCAGTGCTCATCTCTGTGGTTTGTTTGTACAATTTGTTTCTAAGACACCCAAGGTTACACAGTTCTAAAAGATGGAAAATTTAATTATTTGCCAACATTAAGAGTTTGCCGATGATATCATAAAGCATCTTGAAAAAGTTTTGGGTTGGGATTGCATTTGGTCTGGTTGTGTTTTCACTTTGAACCCCTAATCCCATGGAGGAAAGCCTTTTCTAGTTTAAAAAAAAACACTTTTAATGCACACACAAAAATAGAAAATTCCTCTGAATAGTCACTAGTTGCTTTTTTATTATTATTCAGGAAAAAAATCTATGACTCAGATTTCTATCCTCCTCTTCCCTGAGATTTATTTTGCTAATATCTAATTTCACCTTTTGCTACAGCTGAAAGCATGATGCTTATTGGGCAGCCAGAGAGCACATGATAGTTCAATAGTGTATTAGCTAATAGGATCCAGCTTGATGGCAAAGTAAAATTCAAAATGGGGAAAGTGTGGGAGGGAAGAGAACAGTAGAGAAAAAATGCCTTAATTTCCCCAGGAAATAAAATCCAATGTTCCTTCCTCCAGCGTCAGCCGGGGAGATGTTACATGTATATCTATGTCATTTTCTTTCTTGTGGCATATCTACAGAAAATCTACAGCCCCTTCCCCTACTCTCACTCCTCTGCCTCCCCTCCCCAAGCTTTGAAAGGTCCTGTTCCACACCCTTTCTGAATTCTTAGCCTCAGTTGCTTCTTAAATTGGTTCCCTGAAACAAAAGACCCAGTTATTAAAAAAAATACACAAAAAACCCCAAACCATATTTCTTATCTTGGTGGTAGTTGGAGTCTTCATACAATTAAAGACTCTTTTGTATAAATCCACCCAAATACTTGCCTTGGCTTTCTCTCCCACAGTCTCTATTTCTTGCTTTACTTTCTCCCTCTCCTTTTCTCCCCTTTTCTCCTCTCCCTTCTTTAGGAATGGCAATCAAAAGGCAAGCATCTTGTCTCTTTATTCATTATTATAGCAGCATCTTTAAGAGGTATCTTTGCCAATGAAAACTCCATGTAGATGCCCATCCCTTTGTTGTGGCGGCCTAGGTTATTCAGGAGCAGAGACAAAAGCCTGAAGTGATGTGATCTAAATGAGCTCTGGGGTTTTCCAGCTGGGACCACCTCCATTTCAAAGGACCCCCTCCTTCCCAATGTGGGGAGGAGGGGAGTGGAGGAGGCGGGTACACATGTGTATGCAAGCAAGCACAGAGAGAAAGAAGAGAGGGAAGGGAGAGAGCCTCCTGGGCTATTCCTGGTGCCATGCCCCTCTTCATGAGCATTCGCTGGTGTGTTCAGGGAGCCTGCATCCATGGGTTTATGTGCATCCTCAGGTATTCTGTGTGCCTTTGAATTTTATCTTGATTAACTAATATTTTCTAAGTGACCACCAAGCACATCAAATTCATGTTCCATTCTGGATTTTATTAAGCTATGTGCATATGTGTGTACCTTGCTGTGTTTACAAGTTTGTGAGGACTTGTGAAGAAATGTGAATCCTTTGTTATTTAAAAAAAGTTTAATAATAAATATTTCTATTAGTCCCTGGCCTCTGTGTACTGATGGGGTAGCAGTCCTCTCTGCCACTTACCCAAAGGCAAGTTTTCTTGTGAGAGTGGCTTTCTCTGATTAAGGGTTATTAAGTCCTAGTTCTTTCTCCCATCATCTTTATTTTTTTTACAAAGATATTTGAAGAGTAAGAAGGGTGCTGAACTCAAGGATCACTGGGGCAAGGATACAGATCCTGCAACATGTGTTCATTTTCCTTTACCTTCTCCAATTCTGGTTTAGATTTTTAGGTTTGTGCTCTCATTCTCGCCCAGGGGGAAGGGGTCCTTGTTTATAAACACTACTTTCGAGAAGGCTCAAAGATCATGAGCCACCTTCAGAATACTTGGAGACCTTTTTCATTTCTTCTACAACTTCCATCATAAATGAGTCTTGTTTGCTCCTGATCCTTGGTTTGCTTTGTGTAACTCCTGCTAGAGCACTGGAGAAAAGACTAGGGAGCCTTAGCTGGGCTTGCCAGGCTGCAGAAAGCTCTTGGAGGTTGAAAGGGAGAACTGAGGCCTATCAGCAGTCGTTACTATCATGACCATTATTTTGCATTTTTATTATTAATCTATTTTAAATGGATTAAGCAAACACTAGCTGAGGCTCCAGCCACCTGTATACAAAACAAACACTAAGGGAAGGATAAAGTTGTAATGAAAAGGGCTAAGGTTCCTCCCAGGAACTTGGTTCCCTCTCTGTTCACCACTAAGCTAAAATGCCTTTGATGCCATTTATTCTGGAGCTAGTGGATATTTCTAAAGCATCTTGTAAGAGTACAGGCCTCATTTTCCCCCATTCTCTGAGGAAGATGCTTTTAAAGCTACTATGTATTGCCCTGGCTGGTGTGGCTCAGTTGGTTGGGGCATCATCCCATAGTCATGGATTCTATTCCCAGTCAGGGCACACACTCTCTCTTCCTTCCTCTCTCTAAAATCAATAAACATATCCTTGGGTGAGGATTTTAACAACAACAACAACAACAAAAAAGATACCATGTATTAAATGACTAGTGTGTGCCAAGCACTTGACGTATACTATCTCATTTAATTCTCACCATACCTCAGTTTGCAGATGAAGAAATGGGGCTTGGGAAATTTGTTACCAAAGCAATATTCTACATTTACTAAGTGACTGAGGAGAAATGGGTACCCACTTTCATCAGGCTGAATCTCCTGTACTTTCTGACATACCAGGATTCTTCCATCCCTGCTAGTTCTGTCAATCTTCCAGGTTCTTTCTGGGCCATGCAGTTCTCCTTTGGCAGACTAGGAACTAACAGGGAAACAATTTATTGCCCTACTTGATGCCAAGATATCAATGTCAGGGACACCTCTGGCAGAGACACAGAAGCAGTAATTAATATTTCTGCCTAAGGCTGAGACTAGGGTAAGAGAGGATGAGTGAGAGGGATAGAGCCCGTTTTTTGTGGGTTTTTTTTAAATCTGTAATTGTCATGGATTCTCCAATACCCAGGTTGGGAGTGGGAGGAGAGAGAATATCTGGTGTTTCTGTTTATTAGGAATTTATATTAAGCCCTTTAACTTCCTTTAGGGTCAATGAAAAACAGGAGTGGGGGTGGGAGTGGCTCAGTACTTGGAGATAGGGCAGATGGGGCAGAAGTAAGGGATGTTTCTGTGTCGCCCCTTGCCTGCCTCTTAGTCTACAAGGCCATGGTGGAGCCAGGAGCCCAATCTAGGGCTGTGATGGTTCAAGCTCTTCCGGGAGAGCCTGAACGCAGCCGGGGTGAAGGATTCTCTTCAGAACGAAGGACAGCTCCTGCCTCGGCTTTGGCCTTGGGCGGGAACCCCCGGGTTTCGCAGCCTCAGCCCGGAAACAGGCTGCTTCCAACGCGGAGGACGCCCGGGTCAGATGTGGGTTCGCTTCAACCCATCGTGAAAGGCTGCAGCTGGGAACCTCCATCCTCGCTGTCACGCCAGCTGCGTGCGCCTGCACCGAGGCGTCGCCTCTCCAGTTCCGAGGGGGGCAGCTCGGTTTGTGGTTTTCCTTTGGGTCCGGTGTCTAGGCTCCTTTACCTGTCCCTGGCCTGGGTGAACCGCAGCCGCCGGGAACAGAGATGAGAGTGGAAATGCTCTCCTCCGCATGGTGATAGATCATGCAAACGGGTGACACCAGTTTAACCAATAAAACAATTTGAATCAATTAGCCGGCTGAGGAGAGTCCCGACGTGTAAAATGCATGTCAGCTCGAATAGGAAAGCATTGATTAACTCGGCCTGGACCCGCCGCCTCCGCCACCGCCACCGCCACCGCCGGCTCCTGCTGAGCCTGCTGGGGTCTCCGGGCAGGACGGGGACTGACACGGATCAGAAGCCACTGGCCCGGGAGAGGACCATGGAAGGGCGGTGGAGAGCCATCCGGAGACTTGTGCAAACTGAGGAGAAAGCAAAGGGTCAAAGAGCTGGTGGGTGACAGAAAGTTGCTCACGGACTCCAACGCATAAAAAGGCTGTAATCCTGCAGTCCGGCTCCAGCAGTCAAGGGAAGGCTTCTCTGGAGCACGGAGTCTGGGTTTGAAAAGCTGTTCTCCACCCTCATCTTCCAAAAATATAATTGGTCCGACAGCTCTAACAGGCACCCAGACTCCTGGGGAAATACACTGCTGTGCTATTCTTAGGATTATTTGTGCAAATGTACTTGCTCTAGCATCACACATTTCTCTTTCCAGTGAAACTTTTTGCATTAAAATAAAGTCACAGGTTTGTATGGCACCAAGACCCCCAACGTAGTGTATAAATGTTGATGTTTAAAGATCAGATAAGTAGATGGCTACAGGTGTGGATTCACTCCCAGGAGTAACCTGAGATGAGAGGGAAGGCAAAGATTGGTTCTGTTTCTCTTTTCAAGGAAAGATGTTTTTAAGACACTTAACAAGAAAGGATCTTTAAGGGGAAGAGAGGCTTTGGGGGGGGGCAAAGATGAAAACGTGGAGATGAAAAGTGAAGACCCCTGGCTGCTTCCTCCTCAGCAGTGACCGGGCACTTCCCTGTGGTACATGAATGAACTGATGGGACTTTTCATTTCATCCCATTTTCAGTGTTAAAATCAACCCCATCTCCAGGCTCTCTTGCCGCGAGGCTCGGGCTTTCCTTCTAGCAGCCTGGGCTCTAGGAGCCGTGAGTAGGCTGGGACCTCGCTTTGTGGGAGCCCCAACCCAAGGAGGAGTTGGGGAAGGTGGGAAGAACTAGGCCTGGCCCTCTGAGGAAAGGGATTTGTGAATGACAATGCCATTCTTCTGGAAAATGGGCTGGGCGGGCAAAATGCTTAAGTTTTCCTTCTTCCTTTATTTTTATTTTTATTTTTATTTTTGAATGGGAGGCTCAGAGGGCACTGGGGAGGGAGCACTGGTTGACTTCAGCCCCTTAACACAGAGCCTATTTTGTGTCAGGAACGCCTTTAGAAACTAGGAGATGGATGGAAAAATCGTCTCACTGCCATTTGAAACTTATGTCCAAACAAACACTATAATTCTCATGGCTCTGAAACTGGTTTGGGCATATTCATTTAAAACAGCCACAAATCCTGTATCCCTCGCTTTTCTGTTTGCTTGGCTCTCCTTGGTTTCATTGACCTTTTATGAAGCGTTAAGGTTTCACGTCTTCACTTTCTATATGGTGATGTAGTGATGGCGTGTTGTTGATGCTATGATGGAGTCTGGTTGGGTTTCCAGGTTAGTGGAGATTGTACATCATTTCGAAGATGTGCCTGCCAGACTCTAAGCCTGTGTGTGTCAACAGGCAGCAATAGAAAACGCAGCTGTAATTGTAAAGGGAAAACTTAAAGGATCCCCCAATCCCACTCCCCTGCATTTTGACTCCTAACAGCTGATCAATTAGCAGGCACTATACTGACTCTTCACTATATCCTAGGATGTGCCTCACTTGGGGAAAGCTGTGGGAAATGGTTCTTTCTCATCCTACATGTCTTTATTTTGGTGTGGGGGTTTTTTTATGCATGCTCCTACATAGTTAGTTCCCTGAGAAATTTACTTTTCCCAGGGGACCTAGCAACTTGCTTAAGGGCTGGTCAGGATTGGAGGCCTCGGGCTTTGCTGTCTCACCATTTCCCTGTGCTGAGGTGGCCTGCATGGGTCTTATAACGTGGGTTAGAGAACCACTCTGGATCAGGCTGATAGATGTGAGCACATGGGCACTCATTGGGAGCCTCGCTTGATCATACACTTTCTAAGGTAGAGAATGCCTTGCTGATTCTCTGTATCTTGTCCTAAAAAGCAACCCTCTATTCGAGAGTAAGGTCACTCTCCATGCTTCCTTCCAAGTTTTTAGACTGGGCACCCTATTTGGAACTTCCTCTCTCTCTCTCTCTCTCTCTCTCTCTCTCTCTCTCTGTTTGGAACTTCCTTTCTCTCTCTCTCTCTCTCTCTCTCTCTCTCTCTCTCTCATTTCACAGCGTTTCAAACGAGGGGCTGAAGCTGTTCTATTCCCTGCCTGACTGTAGTTTCTATTTCTTCGGAGACAAAGTGAGGCTGCTCTTCTGCACTGTGTACCAGGAGGATCATTCCTGAAGGAGAGTGACTCCGAGACTTGAGGGGAGGGAACAATAACAGGCAGGGGTGCAGTCACTTTAGAGGCGCCCTTTAGAATCGGAGGTCTCCAGGATCCACTCCCCCGATGCACGCAGACTATTCGGCTTTCCATTCCTAGATCAGATCCGTGGCTCCGGCACCGTGGCTGCGTTTTGCTGCGGGGCTGGGAGGTGGTTGTCAATGGAGGGTTGGTTAGGTGTTAGCTTGCATGCCTGCCCCGAAAGGATCTAGATGTGACTCGCTCTCGCCTGCGCTTCCCGCTCCCTCCCTCCCTGTAACACGCCAGCCGTGCACAGTCGAGTGTCAGGGAGACGGTGACGTCACCTTGCCCGCTGGGTGGCGTCCCCTCCGTCCGACACGAGTTCCAAGACAGAGAAAGGCGCTGTCAGACTGCGCTCCACCTGCGCTCGCCTGCCGCGGGGTCCGCGCGCCCACACTGTCTGCGGCCAAGGGGACGCCCCGCCGCAATTCGGGCTGTCATTCTCCCCTGACGGGAGTTCGGGTTCGAGCGCCATTGAGCGCCAACGAGCTCCAGGATCTTCGCGCGGAGCCCTCCCGAGTCCCGCCCTCTGGATTCGAGGACCCGCTTGGATGCTTCCCTTCCGAGCGCCCTCGGAAGATGGACCGTCAGCCACGCGCATAAAGACATCGAGGGGTCACCAGGTACTGCGGGACCCCGCCGGCCCGGGCTCGGCACGCACGCGATTCGCTATCTGAGATCCCCAGCGGGGGATTCTCCGGGTTAGGAAAGGGGCGGCGGTGGGTTTCGGCGGCGAGATCGGTTGGGGAGCCGGGGGAGTTAAGTTGGGGTCGTTGGCTCATGAGTAGGACAAGGAAGTTCTCCAGCTTCCGTTTTCAGTTCAACTAACTTTTAATGGTCTCTTCTCCCCTCGCTCTCTGTTTTAGAAACCCCTTCCCAAGCCCTCTTATTTGTGTCTCCGCCGTGACGGGAGTTTCTGGGAGGGCTTGGGGGAGAAGGGGAGACACTTCTGCTCAGGCTGCGGCTGCTAAGGCTGCGTGCGGGTTTGTAACGCAAAACCAGCTCTTCGGCAGGGCCAGGCCCGCAGCGCTCCATTGCCCCAAAGCGAGCGTTCCGTCATCCCAGGGCCTTGTTAAGATAAAAAAATCTTGTTTTGGGGGTGGGGGTGGGGGTTAGGAGGAGGGAAAGAGCGCTAAAGGACCATTTGTGGAAGCTAGAGCTGGCTGACAGGCCCAGGTATCACCATGCCTTGAATTGCCATTTAACGCCCTGTCCCCTAGAAATTGTCTCTGGTCTCTTCTGAGTGACAAGCCAGGCTCTCTCTCAATCGGTTTTATCGGGTTGAGGTTTGTTCAACCTTCCTGGAGGCCACAAAAGGTAATGAGAGCTGAGGATCCAGAGGGCAGAAGGGCAAAGGCGTGGGGATAGGTGTCTCAGGGGCGGAGAGAGGGCAAGAATATGACAGTTTGGGTGAAGGAGTAAGATGGTGTGTCCTCTGAAGTCGCTGTAATAACAGACTCCAGTGTACTTGTCCGTGTGTGGCCATGCTACTGTCTCAGTGACTTTCCAGGGCAAAAGGGAGTCGTGGCCGCTGCGCCCCATGTGAAGTGTGGCTGTAGATAGGTCACTGTCCTCTTTCCTAGGGAATGAGCCACTTTCCTGGTTTTGACTTATCTGCCTTGTCACCAAGGTTTCTTTCCCTTGCTTTTTCTCTTATCTTCAATTATCTGGACATTTTCCCTCATTACGGTATCCCAGAGAGAATGGGAATTTTACCGCAGGCCCAACCCAGAGCTTCCGCTTTCAAGGCTCCCACCGATTACCTGGTCCACAGATGATCTATACTGTGGAACACATCCGCCTGAAAGGTATGGGGGGAGCTATACAGACCAGAAAAAAACTGTCACAGAAAACGGTTCACCTTACACCTAAATTTGCCGTTGAAGCCCAACAATAATGATCCCCCCAAATTGTTAGCCTCTTTGCACTGTTTCTGGACTTAACACACTCACCCGTGCTTATTTGTTCATCGTAATAGAAATGACAGGAAAACGGTTTTTAAATGTTTACTAGTCGACAACTTCATCTTTTTAAGCTGCCTATCGAACCAGAACCGCTCAGTTCAGAAAGTGGCTTTTTGAAAAATTGAAAGTGCAACGCCCTATTTTGGTGCAACCATGCACATGGCTTTGTACATTTTTCCCATCTTTCAAAAAAAAAGTCTAATTACAGTACGAAAATATATAATGGCAAGGGTGAGGGGTGAGGGGTTTCATTTTGCCTTAATGAGCTGTGTCTCAACCAGGAGTGAATTTCTCCCAAGGAAACCACAGATACCACAAAATCACTTTTTAAAAGGTTTGGGTTTATTTTTTAAAAAACCAAAATCGATTTGCAGGCAAATGTTCTCTTTTTAAATTTGGGCTTCAATGGCCAAGCTCCAGTTTTCCATAACTTTTGTAATCTGCACTAGTTATAACTGTCATCCGTATTTCTAGCAGGCATGCCACTTATTCTAACAGCTTCTATAAATAAGGGGATAAGAGGTAATGTCTTTGGTTTCTTAGGAATTGACTGCTTTTTAAAGAAAACACATAGCTAATTTACTTCGGATGATTGGAACAGAGATTAAAAAAAAAATCCTTCCAATCCACCATTTCAGAAGGGCGACCTTGAAGAAAATTGAGAGATTACTTCCTTATGTCTGAAACTTGGTCCCTCGGCCCCTTGATAATCATGTCTTATCTAAGCAAGGACATTGTTACAATTCTTCCGGTAGGAACTCAACCCACCCCTCTGTTTATTTTAGACAGAAAGGATTCTGATCGGCGCTTTCTCCTTTCCCTTCCAGTCTCCAAGGCAGACCCGGAGGGCTGGGCCCGGGCTTCCGCGGAGGAGGAGATGGCTTCCAGCCCGCTGCCGGGGCCCAGCGACATCCTGCTGGCCTCCCCTTCCAGCGCCTTCCAGCCCGACGCGCTGAGCCAGCCGCGCCCGGGCCACGCCAACCTCAAACCCAACCAGGTGGGGCAGGTGATTCTCTACGGCATTCCCATCGTGTCGTTGGTGATCGACGGGCAGGAGCGCCTGTGCCTGGCGCAGATCTCCAATACTCTCCTCAAGAACTTCAGCTACAACGAGATCCACAACCGCCGCGTGGCGCTGGGCATCACGTGCGTGCAGTGCACGCCGGTGCAGCTGGAGATCCTGCGGCGCGCCGGGGCCATGCCCATCTCAAAACATGATTACCAAACGCGAGGCCGAGCGCCTGTGCAAGTCCTTCCTGGGCGAGAACAGGCCGCCCAAGCTGCCGGACAACTTCGCCTTCGACGTGTCTCACGAGTGCGCGTGGGGCTGCCGCGGCAGCTTCATTCCCGCTCGCTACAACAGCTCCCGCGCCAAGTGCATCAAATGCAGCTACTGCAACATGTACTTCTCCCCCAACAAGTTCATCTTCCACTCCCACCGCACGCCTGACGCCAAGTACACGCAGCCGGATGCCGCCAACTTCAACTCGTGGCGTCGCCATCTGAAGCTCACCGACAAGAGCCCCCAGGACGAGCTAGTCTTCGCCTGGGAGGACGTCAAGGCCATGTTCAACGGCGGCA
>NW_005357931.1:572728-605849 GCF_000412655.1 Myotis brandtii
AAAGGCCAAAAGGAAGGAAGTAAAAGTATAGTCAGGATCGGTGTTCACATAACATTTCCACAGTGCCTGGAGCTCAGGGCTATAGTCAATAGTTATGTTGGTAATAACACCTAGTCATACTATTGATATATTACTAGTCCCTCCCTCAGAATAATTAATTTGATACAAATTCCCAGAGAACATTGTTGCAATATTGATTTTCCACGTTGCAATTTCATTCTCACATTATTCAGGAAAGTATGTAGATAGTAGGTTGTATCGCATTATTATCCTGTATTAGAAGGGAAACGGGTGGGATGTGGAAGAGTTGAAAACATTCTTGAACAAATGTTGAGGTGAAGAATATATTTTGTTAAATTTGATTTGGAATCTTGGGTCACAAAAACTTCATCCTGTGGTTTCTTTGCTGAGCATGTGCAGATGATGTTGTAAACAGCACAAAGCGTTAAGGAGTTGGTGTTGCGGTGTGACTTGTGTGCCTTCAGCTGTCCTTGCTGTGGCAGAGATTAGCTGATGGTCTTCACATTGGAATGCACGCTCTAGAAAATCCCAGAGTGGGCACCCAATTGGCCTATGCTTTTGTATTAACATATTTATTTGTGGTCAGGCTCCAAACATCCATTCATTTAGCAAAGTGTCAAAAATCTAGATGAGCCAAAGACCTTATGAAGACTGTAGTTAACTGATTTGGGATGGTAGCAACAGAATGCTTTATGCAGAATAACCTGCTTATGAATGGAGTTATTTCTCCCCATGTAACAACTGTTAACTTCCATATATACATGACAGCATTCATTTGTTTACTTACTCAATTACTCCCAAATATTACAGAATGCCTACTGTGTGCTATGTACTTTGCTGGGCTTGGGGATTCAGAGATAGCATCAACACCAGTCCCTGCTCTCAGGTTTCTTCCAAACCAAAGGAGGGGTCAGATCTGCTGTAATGCAGCATGAATACTGTACTCCTGGTCTACACAAAATACCATCCAATGAGGTTTATATAACCAAGTGCGCTTTAGCCAATGTTAATTCAATCAGTATTATTGGAAAATAACAGTATTTTATTTTGGTACATATGCAGTATAACATAAAAGAATGAAATGTCTTTTCAAACTACCTAAGAAGTCAGCTTGCAATTTTTTATTTTTTATATGAAATTTTTCCTCCGATGGCAATCATAGATGTCGTTTATGAAGAAATTCCTAGCACCTTTCTCTAAACAAGTAAGGTTATAGACTTATCTTGAAATGATAGATACTTGCTTTAATTGATCCCTGCTATAAAATCAGTTTAGCAACGATACTTAGTTCCAGTTGATTTTTTTAGTTCATCATCTTAATTAAGTTTAGCCTCCCTTCAACCTTTCAGCCTTATTGGTAACTGTTACTTTTCAGCAATTTCAAAGAGATTACATTTTTAAATGATTTTTTAAAAACCTCCCTGGTAATGGTCATTAACCTTACACACAGCAGATATTGTACTTGTGTATAATTAAAGGGACCAAACATGAAGTTTTTTTCAGCAGCCCATAGTCCCCAGAAGCCAGTAGAACTTTTATCTCTAGGTTTTTTTAAAATTAGACCCATGGCTTAAAGCTAAGCAATATAGATTAGGGAAATGGTGATTTGGGCAAAATGTTACCTATTCAAAAATATAAGTGGCAGCACTTTCTTGCAAACCCAGACTAAGTTTTGCATATCTGTTTTGAATAACTTTGGTGAAATTAAGTGATTTGAAATTGGATGCAGTCAGGTAAGCTGGTGAGGCAGCTCAAAGCTATGGCAGGTCAAGGAAATCACATAAAGCGGAGTCATCCTCATTTCAATCCCCCTCATTGTAGAAACACCAGCACCATTGGCTCTGAGCATGGCTGCATCTTGTTATATGTAGAAGTTTTAAAATCAATTTGATTTTCACTGGTATGATTCTCTAGTGTACTTAATATGCTATGGATGGGTTTCTGAGAATGGTAAGAAGCAGTTACACTTCTCATGAATATATAGCAGATGAGGCACACTGATTTATTATTCCATTCTATTTTAGAACATGCTTATGATTTTTTTTTAAAAAAAGAACAAGAAAATTTCTAAAAAGCACAGACTAGTATATCTGTGTTTTAACTCTCTCACTAGTTGACTTTGGGTACGCCCTTTAACTACTTTGTGCCTCAGTTTATCCACCTGTAAAATTTGATAAAACCTCCCACCTCTAAATTACTGCTGACATTTTTATGAGCAATGAATTTTGAGGTCTTTTAATATATGTATATATGTATTCAAAATTAAATAATCTCCACATTTCCAATATCAGTTTCTTTTTATTTATAAAAAATGGTCCTTCTTATGATTTAAAATATTTTATATGAAACTCAAGGAGATGAAGGACGATGAAGAACTCTCCAGGAAAAAAAAATTAAATGGTGTGAATTGACAACACAAGTTCTAAAACTCAAGAGAATTCTAAATGAACTCACAATTCACTAATCAAAAATATTTGATATACTGATTCAAGAAGCAATGCATTTGCAACTCACAATACATTTTGGTCATGAACTGTAAAACTTACTTCTTAATTTACTATAGCCCCACCAGTACAAGCCTTGCTCCTGCTCCCCTTTTTCACTAATGGAGTTAATTTTAGTTAGTGCATTCTCTAACGTACCTTCCTCAGTGATATTGTGTGTGTGTGTGTTTCCCCCTCTTCTGTTCTCTGACCTCACCAAGGTGCCAGATGTCAAGGGGAAGAGTTGAATGTACAATTTAACACCAAGAAGTTAGCAGAAGTCCATATCTCACTGATAGAGAAGGAAATTATTTAACCTTGCTTTCTGGGTGATTGACTTTTTTAAAATGCTTTAATCCAAAGTGTTCTTAAAAACCTCTCTAAAGCGTATGTGGTGCTGAATTTTGGTTACTGTGAAATGTCCTAGCTATACTAACTGTAGATTAACTTTGACCCCACCCAAATTATAAGATAGATTTTTAGGGGAAGAGAAAATAAAAATTCCAGAAAATCTAATAAATTAAGGCCAGGTTATAAAACTAAAATTCATAGTTTATTTAGGAATTAAACATTCTAAATAGAGGCCAGGCCCTGTGCCCAGGCTGTTGGAAGGGGAGATGGCAGAACCTCAGCCCAGCCCTGAGGGCATGCCAATGCATTGGGGACTGTGGGCAGAGACGGGAGCCTGACTAGCAGATCATGTAGGGCCTGCTCGCCTCACCAGAACACACGAGTCCCCACCGTCTATGGACGCATCTGGATGTTCGACTGAAAGTTTTTATTCTGCATCCCAATGTTAGAGTACATGTGTATCTCATCTATAGACACAATCCCAAAACAAAATAGCTTCATTGACTAAATTTACCCTTGAGTGTACAATTAAATAACACACTCTCTTTCTAGAAAAGGAAATGTTTTCTCCAAATGTTTCATCAAGTGTGGACGACACTTGTCCTGGGGGAACATAGAGGACCTTCCAGTGATAAGCAATTTGCTAGCCTCCTGGGCAGCGCCTCTGAATGCTGGTTTTAAGTCAAGAGAGAAGTTAACAGGGAAACAGCCAAGACAAGGAGTAGGAGACCAAGTGGGGGTAAAAGGAGAAGGAAGGAGAGAGAATGTATTTTCACAGAAAGGATGGATGAATGCCAAAGTTTATACTTTTCATCCTGTACACATCCAGGGAACAATATTTAAATGATCTTATGTATTGAATTTGAGTTTAGCTTGAGAACAGGACTGTCCATTTAATCAGCTCTTCCTCCTGTCCCATGACCACCAAGAGAACATCTGACCTATTCGTTTGGCTCTTAAAATTAAATGAGCTCTAAAAATGCCAGGTATTGGCCTGGCTGGTTTGGCTCGGTGGATAGAGCGTCGGCCTGCGGACTCAAGGGTCCCAGGTTCGATTCTGGTCAGGGGCATGTACCTTGGTTGTGGGCACATCCCTGGTGGGGAGTGTGCGGGAGGCAGCTGATTGATGTTTCTCTCTTATCGATGTTTCTGGCTCTCTATCCCTCTCCCTTCCTCTCTGTAGAAAATCAATGAAATATATTTTTTTTTAAAAAAAGGGAAATAAATAAATAAATAAAAATGCCAGGTATTTTCTTCTGGTGGAAGCAACAACAGACATATACATTAATATTTCCATGTCTTGGTTAAAATGCAGTGCTGCGGTTTTGTTTATCTCTGAAAGAAATTTCAAAATGTCAAATAGGTATAAAACGTGAAACATCACACACTTCCCCAGTAAACTGAAAATAGACGATAAGCCTTAGAATATACAAATGGATCTAAGTGTGCTTTTTCATTTCTAGGAATGAGTTAGTCCTTAAAGACCCCTTATGACTATTGAGGATTTGTTATAGCATTCATGTGTATTTCTTTCACAAACCCGATTGAATTAAGTGCAAACGGTATTTGTTGAAAGTATCTGTACTCCTGCCTGGGGTAGAGGTGATGGAGGTTACCTGTAGGGCAGGATCTTCCTGGCCTGAGAAAGCAGGTTTTCTAGCTGAGAAAGCTAGACTCGCATCTGTTGTAACATACCAGGCTCTTGGGTACAAAGTGGCCCAGTAAAGACAATCAGCACCTGGAACTTCAACCAGGGAAGGAATGGATCAGCAGCATTTGCAGAAGCTGGAAAGGGCTTTACGGAAGCCGAGACTGGACTGGCATTCTGATTTTGGATGGATTGGGAGGAGAGGGGTCTGGGAACCTTAGGCAAGAGAAACAATGTAGGGTAGACCCAGCAAGTACAAGAAATAAAGGCCCAGCTAGAGTAAAGGGTTTGTGTTTGGTGATAGAAAAAGCTCAGCTCAGCCCATGGGACAAGGTTAAGAGAAAACCTGAAGGCTCAGAAGGAGGAATTTAGAGTGGATTCTGTGGTGTCGACCATGGGAGCCATTGCAGGTTCTTGAGCAGAGCTGTGCCACGATTTTTAAGAGAAAGTAATTACTCTTCTGCTTTGAAAAGTGGTGCTGATGAATCTATTGGCTGTCTTGTTTATTGTTTTTGTGTCTCCCTTTATTTTTTAAAAATGTGTTTTTATTGATTTTTAGAGAGAGAGGAAGGGAGAGGGATAGAGAGATAAAAAACATCGATGAGAGAGGAATATCATTGACCGGCTGCCTCCTGCATGCCCCCTTCTGGTGATTGAACTCACAACCTGAGCATGTGCCATGACCAGGAATCGAACCAGTGACCTCTTGGTGCCTGGGTAGATGCTCAACCACTGAGCCACACTGGCCAGGCTTTTTTTCTCCCTTTATTTTTTTAAATATAGTTTATTGATTTTTTACAGAGAGGAAGGGAGAGGCATAGAGAGTTAGAAACATCGATGAGAGAGAAACATCGATCAGCTGCTGCCTGCACACACCCTACTGGGGATGTGCCCGCAACCAAGGTACATGCCTTTGACCGGAATCGAACCTGGGACCCTTCAGTCCTCAGGCCGACGCTCTATCCACTGAGCCAAACCATTCAGGGCTTTTTCTCCCTTTAGATACTTCAGTCTCTTCATCTGATATTTACTGCTCATGTCTACTTCAGTGTGGCATTTTCTCACATCCATCCCTCTTGTACTTCCATTTTCTGATGGCCGTGTGAGGGCAGAATGAAGGGTGGGGTGGAACATTCACCTGGAATGTGGGACCACCTGGTGCTGGGGAGACCAGGGAAGCAGGAACCACGTGACTCCTGGTCCTCTGGCCTCTACGGCACTTGGCAGAGATGCAATTTCTCTGATGTGACATGTCGCTGCCTCTCCCCTCGGGGCGAGCAGGACTGACAGGCAGTGATGCCAGTCCCACTGAAGAACGTGCCCCTGTGGAGCGCTGGTGCAGACACAGCCTTGAGGAGCAGCACTGGTCACCTCCATGCGCAGGATGCATCTTATGCCATAATTACCCATTGCTCTCCAACTGTACGCCACCCAACTGTGTTCTTTCACAGTCTGACTTGAAATATATCTTAAGACCTGCTTCTAAGAACGATGTTCCTTCACGCTATAATTTTCTCTCCCATAACTCTACACAATTAAGATCACTATGGCCCTCCAACCCTGCCTTTTGTAACTTTTAAAAGGGGGAATATAGTGGGAAGAAAAGAAAGCATTTTATTTTGGGATGTCTCCAAAGCCATTCATTAATTTTGGAAAAGTAAAATGGACTTAACCTGATGGAATATTTATAAAAATTGGAATCTCACTGTCAACTAAATCTCATTTATTTAATCTAGTATTAGACTGCCTTTTTTTGTTAACCAGATGGAAAACATTAGCAGTAATAGTGAACAAACATATCCCGGCTCCCAGCGGTCATTTTTAACCACCATTAACAATCTGGTTTTTACAGATTAGTAATATGCAAAAGGCAGTGGTCCAGATACACAAAAGGCAGCTGAAGCGTCTGTGCGCCTTACTTACTAGCATTGAACTATTTTTAAAAACCCTTTGTATGTGAAACATTCGATCTAAGCTCAAAATTGGCAGATTTTACCCAGAAGTTGGAATAGAATATCTCTTTGAAATAGACACTGATGTAAAATATTAATAAACCCTCCACAAAGCTGATGAAAAGAAAAGCTTATTATTAATGTCATCAGTAGATTTGCCTGTGGTTCATATAGTTTCCATTTACTAGCCGTTTGTTTAATGGTTTCATACCTATGTAAGCCTCCTAATTGTGAAGTAGAAAAGAAGTGCATTTTAACACGTCATATTTTAACTTTTAAATTTAATTACCTAATTGAAATGTAATACAAAATAAACAGCTCACAAAATACGCTATTGGAGCAAAAAGAATCCGGTGTAAAATGTGAGAAGGACTTGACTTCTAGAGTTGCCTATTCAGAAACAAACTATCTCATTTAAACCGAGTGTTGAGTGTTGCAGGGTTTTATTATGCCCTGTAAATGGATGCAGAGGTCTGTGCATTCTTGTTTCTCCTCTTGTTCAGACTCAAGATTGAGTATGAACCGTCTGTTTGACTAGAGCAAACGTAGTCAAAACTGCACATATTATGCACTTATCTTCCTTTCAAAATACCGTTATACCTGGTTTACGTATTTATGATTTGCTATCCACCTTCATGTTACTCTTGTTTTAGATACTAGTATTTTATAGGAATTGCATTGAGGTCTATTTTTAGAATGCTTCACAGAAATTGCCTCATATTTTATTATATGGAGAAGAAAGCCAAAGTTTGAACATTCAGAAACCTATAGAGAGAGGTCATGTCAAAGATGAGAGTGGGAATGAGATTGTGCAAGTATGCTCTAGCTCAGCCGTGGGCAAACTACGGCCCGCGGGCCAGATCCGGCCCGTTTGAAATGATTAAAACTAAAAAAAAAAAAGACCGTACCCTTTTATGTAATGATGTTTACTTTGAATTTATATTAGTTCACACAAACACTCCATCCATGCTTTTGTTCCGGCCCTCCGGGCCAGTTTAAGAACCCATTGTGGCCCTCGAGTCAAAAAGTTTGCCCACCCCTGCTAGCTACTAGAGAAAATGCCTGCGTTAAGGAACTCATGGTGGCCAACGATATTGTCTTACTGATGGGGAGCAGAAAGCACCTTCTCATAACTATGTACATGTGTAGGAATATTTGCATAGATTATATTTACATATATGTATTTACATACACACACCTATATGCATACACACATACCTGCACACACATACTCCCAACAGTCTTCAGGTGGACTGCAGAATCTCCATTTATAAGATCCTGCTAAGGATTTTCCTGTCTGTCCTGGTACTGACCTGTCTCCCTGCCACTTTGGGGAGAAATTCTGTGTCCCTCCTTGTAGGAATTTTTACCTGGACAGCGAAATCTCCCAGTATTCCTACAAGTGCCCAGGGCCATTACATTCCATTTCTTGCTGAGGAAGGGAAATGAGTAAATAGTGAGGAGAGAATTGAAATGATGCATTCTAGCCCGGGTTATAATTTAAAATTTACAGCCTCCCGAGGTTCCTTTCGGTGACAACTGAAAACACTTTATTGAATACCTGTTATATGTGCAGCACTGTGCTAGGCACTAGCCATGCAGGAAAGACAGAGCCCTACCTCCAAGTAGCACGCCATCTAGTGGATGAATTAGGCAAGTAAGTGAACAGCTTCCAGGGACACAGAGGAGGCGAACTAGGGGGACAAAAACCCATGAAACTTCAGAGTACTTTTGTCTGTACTGCCTCACCTCTTTGGAAAGCATATCACATTTTATGGATAGTTGCAGGTAGCTGATTGAAATTTGCAAAAAAAAAAAATCTGGTTAGCTGAATGATTGGAATTCTTTAGTTTATTTATAATTTCTGGATTGTATAGACTGAATTTATGAATGTAGATAAATACATTTTCTTTTTTTAAAATATATTTTATTGATTTTTTACAGAGAGGAAGGGAGAGAGATAGAGAGCTAGAAACATCAATGAGAGAGAAACATCGATCAGCTGCCGCCTACACATCTCCTACTGGGGATGTGCCCGCAACCCAGGTACATGCCCTTGACTGGAATCGAACCTGGGACCCTTCAGTCCGCAGGCCGACGCTCTATCCACTGAGCCAAACCGGTTTCGGCTAAATACATTTTCTTTATCTTGCCTTCATTCTGGTTGGCACTTAAGCAAAATAGGTAAGAAAAACAATCTAACTTTTACCCACAATATAGTCTTTATTGGTTAAAGGCAAGTAGTTAAGAAATTATCAGCAAGCATGTGACTAATACAAAGTAATATAAGATAACTAGTCTCTGTTTTAGGTTAATTAAAAAAAAAAAAACCCTATCACTTATTAGGAAATTGTTCCAGGCTTGTAAATTCTCTCTCAAGGACAACTGAAGCCTCCTCCCACTGCTTTTTCACTGTCCCAAACATTGGTGGCTCCAGATGGCAGGAGTCTTCTGCTTCCACGGTTTGGGGGCCTTCCACTAGTCAGCAGACTTCTTCACGCTTCTGAAGGGAGAGGGACTCTGATCAGACTTCTTCCAGAAATGTTGACTGCTCAACCGCCTCTCTTGCCCGTTCTAACAATTATCTTCGTTGTAAAGGAGGGGTAGTACTGGGGCGGGGAGAGGGGCTAACTCAGGAATCTACATTCACGGAGCTGCCATCACAGGCCACAAAGGCTGTGCCCTCATTCTCTCTAGCTCCCCCCGTGTTTCTGGGGAATTGAACATGAGCAAATGAGGACATTTGGTTCTGAGGACTTCCAGTTTCAAGTTATGGTAAATAATAAGCTCTTTTGTAGATATTGAAACAAAATGAAGAGAAAAAGGTTCAGAAAATATCCCACACAAAACTAATATTTTTTCTCCTTTTTTTTTTAAGGTGAACACACTCAAGAAACAAATTCACCTCATTCTCTCAAAAAGGATGTAGAAAATATGGGGAAAGGTAAAGAAAAGTTTTAATTCTGTGGAACTTCTCTTCGCTTTAAAAGACTTATAGAGATAATAGGAGGATATTTTTGTTCTGCGCCGTATTTTAAGCTTGACAAGCAACATATGAATAATATATGGACCATTGGGTGGATATAATTGAGATTAATGCATACATATCAATCAATACATGACACTGTAATATAATACTTTAAAATAATATATTACATTGATTTATATTCATGGATTTCTGCACAAAATCTATCCTATGTCTATGCAACACTTTTTAAACTGGTAAAATATTTCGTCTTCTAATAATAAATTGCCATATATAACAGTTCTCTGGAGAGTTATTTACAAAGATTAGTAAAATGACTCTTCCTTTTTTCTTTATTAGAAGAACTTCAGAAGGTTTTATTTGAACAAATAGATTTACGGAGACGACTGGAACAAGAATTCCAAGTGTTAAAAGGAAATACATCTTTCCCAGTATTCAGTAAGAAATCACTTTTATTTCACTGCATTATGAAATCTGATGACATTCCTATTATTAGGCTAAAGAATATACTTCTGATGATTAGGTGACTGTGTAAAGTGCTGCTCAGTCTTCCTGTGATCTCCATGTAAATATTAGGAAATTTTAGTCTCTTATTTATGCTTTGAATCAGCTCACAGATGAAATTTCAGAGAAGAACGTTTGGTATTTATTGCAGCGGTGTATGTGTATCTGTATGTATGTATTGTGTATATTTAAAATATGTATGCAAACATACCATTAAATGTGTAGATGTATTTAAATATTCAGAAATATTTAGGATGTATTTATTTTTAAAATATATTTTTATTGATTTCAGAGAGGAAGGGAAAGGGAAAGAGAGATAGAAACATCAATGATGAGAGAGAATCATTGATCGGCTGCCTCCTGCATGCCCCACACTGGGCATGTGCCCTGACTGGGATTCGAACTGTGACCTCCTGGTTCATAGGTCAACACTCAGCCAATGAGCCACACCAGCTGGGCTAGGCTGTATATTTTTTTTTAAAAGAATTCCTCAGGTATTTTTATTCCCTAAGAGAGAAAAAACAAAAGAACAATTAATTCATATTCTCAGATTGTGCTGGCTGGAGAGCTGCTTGGTTCTTGAAATACGCATATATATGAAGATTTAAAATTTATCAATTCAATGTACACATGTTTGTTTTGTTGATTGAAATTAGTATAATTTTAGTAGTTTTGGAGTCTCCATATTTAATGTAAAAATTCCATTTCAACTTTGATGGCAGGAGATATTTTAGTATAAACGCTATTGGTTGTGCTGCCAGAATCCTGGAATTTCAGACTTTATGTAGGTGTCCAGATTTCTAAAATCCACCAGCCCCCGTCCGGGTCACATTTTGACAAATACATTAATAGTAGTATTTTTTTTTAAAAGCTTTTGGAGTTTTACTTACTCATAGTCCTCTCTCCAGAGAAAGTGGGAAATAAAATAGTATGTGAACATATATTTTAAATTCTATAAATTGATATTAATTTCTCTGAGATACTTTTTTAGAATGTTAGCATGTCCCTTGTTTATTAATCTGGGCATCACAAAACATATATTGGCAATTCCTGTGTTAGAGCCCAAGACCAGCATGTGGAAGAAGATTTTCCAGGAATTGTGACTATTTTAATAATATCAGCAGGAAGGTCTGCGTTCACCAGGGCCTCTCCAATGTACTCATCAGCACAATTGAAAGTCGTGTCTTCTCAGGTAGCAGTTTTGAATGGGGCTAGGTTCCTGGTAACATGTCAAACTGGGTTCCACCAGAACACTTAGCGCAGTAAAAGCAAGAGGACGCATGAAGGAAGAGAGCTCTGACCGCAGGAGTTACAGGGTGTGCCAAGTGAGTGATCTCTTAGTGCCCTGGCGGGAGGCGTGGAGCTCACAGTACTCCCGTATTTTGAACTTGCTGAGGCTTAAAATAAGATCGACTGGAGGATGGTCAACAGCCTTGATAGTGTATTAGGAACATCATGACATTTGGAGCTTCGAGAAAAAGAGAAATGTATTAAAAAATCTTTGAAACCTTAAAAAGCAGATGCTTTCAAAGGATCTAGAGTTCTCTCATTTCTAAAACTATATCTTAAGAAAGACTGCAAGGTTCCTTACAGAATTGAGCAAACATTGAATGATTAGTTTCCCCTATAAGCTGATGTTCATCTAATTGTCAGGTTTGCAAATCCCAGCTTTTAGATCCAGCAGAGCCGATTGGAATCCCTAAAGTGTCCCCCTGCCTTCCTTGAAGCCAGTGTAGCCATGATTGATTCCGTTAATAAAAGCTAATGAATCATTGGCACAAATTAATTTATAATCATTTATAAGTTTTCTTTATTAACTGCTCTACTATATACAACATGTACATTTTTCTTTTTTTTAAGTTAGAATGTTATAGTACAACTGGCCAGTTTTGACTCAGGCCTGTCATTCAGCCTTTTGATCTGAATTAAAATGAATCCTCTGTGATCACCACACATATAAAACACTTCAATTAAACAACAACAAAAAATTTTCCACTTTTTTATCTGCAGTGTATTCCACTGACCAAGGAAGTGGTGTGCGTGTGCCCACGTTTGAATAATGCGTGGTCTAGACACACCGCAAAGAGGCAGTTAATTTCACACCAGTGAAATAGCAAATGCACATTGTGTGCTGGTTAGCTACACGTGAGAGGCCTTGAGGCTGGTGGGCGGATTTAGATTCACTCAGGTGGAAAGGGGAAGACCGAACTTCGTAAAGCCATCTGTATCAGAAGGAAGCCTGGAGTTTTGCAGAGCTTTTTACTAGGAGGTGGACAGACACTCATAGTCACAACCCCTAAAACCAGTTCACTTAGAACACGGGACTCGGCTAAGCTACCGCATGTGACAAGTAGGAACCCAGGCTCAAAAATCGACCCGACCCGAGTTCAGCTATGCTGGCTTCAAAAAGGGGCTCTGCCACTTCCTGGTTATAGGACCCTGGACCCTGTAAAATGGGGCCGATAATTCCTGTCTCGTAGGAAGATGAGAGGGTAAATGAGGGGGTCCGTGAAGGGCTGTGCACGTCCCTGGTGCTCAGTAATGTCAGCTGCGATGACTAAGCAGGAGGAGGAAGAGATTATTAGCACTGAGCTCTAGAAAAGCAATCCTATGTAATAAAAGGCTAATATGCAAATAGACCAAATGGCAGAACAACCAGAACAACCGAACAGCCGAACAACTGGTAGCTATGAAGTGTGCTAACCACCAGGGGGTGTGCTCGGAACATGGCAGGCGTCGGCCACAGCGGGATGGTGGAGCAGGTGAGATGGGCACCAGACCAAGGCAGGGTGCCAGTCGCTGTCATCGGGGCAAGCCTCTGGTGGTTACTGAAAATTCTTTGCTCCTGTGCGCCACGGTCCCACCCGGTGCTCACACCTGCTGCCGGCGCCAGCCCCGCTCACACCTGCTGCTCGCACCCACTGCAGGCACCTGGTGCCGGGTGCCAGCAGTGGATGTGAGCGGCGACTCCAGCACCGGCTGCAAGTGTGAGCGGGGCTGGCACCATCAGCACATGGGAGTGGTGGCCGTGGGAGTGGGGCTGCCAGCAGAGAGGGGACCGGGGCCGTGGCAGGAGGGGCCGGTTGGGGGTATGGAAGATGGGTCGAGACCCACCCCTGTGCCCACCGCAGCCTCATGGCCCACAGTTCCTTTCAAGGTGCACGAATTCGTGCACTGGGCCCCTAGTTCTAGAATAAGTTTCTGAGTTTCTCTTGGGATTCTTGTTGTGGTTCTGAGGGTTAATGAGGACCAGGGGAATAAATAAAGGTGAGGATAAAGATTAGAGGAAGGAGGAAGAGGAGGAGGTAGTGGAAGACCAGGTAGAGGAAGAAGAGAAAGGGGAAGAGGAGGAGAAAGCATCTCTATATTGGGAGGGGGGTCAGAAATTGAGAGGAGGAGGAACAAGCAAGTCTCTCACTTGCTGGGATGGAGCTTCCAGAGCTGCTCTCCATAAATACTCTGCAAAACCCTGATGGGGAAATACAGGGAGGAAGCCTGGGCTCAAGCAGCAGGGCCAGGCATGCATTTCAGAGCAGAGGAGCACAGTGAGTAACCTTAGCGACTGAGAAACCTTAGGCTATCACCTAAGCCCTTTCAACTGTAACACGGTGCTAACACCTACCTCAGGGAGTTGCTGAAAGGATTACTTGAGTGAAATATACAAAGTGTTGAGCACAGTGACTGCTCCATGGTGATGTGAGTTGTTGCCACCATAGTCCACTTTAAAGTTTGATATTTAGCCGTAACTGGTTTGGTTCAGTGGATAGAGTGTCGGCCTGCGGACTGAAAGGTCCCAGGTTCGATTCCGGTCAAGGGCATGTACGTTGGTTGTGGGCACATCCCCAGTGGGGGGTGTGCAGGAGGCGGCTGATCGATGTTTCTAACTCTCTATCTCTCTCCCTTCCTCTCTGTAAAAAATCAATAAAATATATATTTAAAAAAAAAATAAAGTTTGATATTTAGATGCTGCAGGGACTTGACAGTAAACCAGCTGATTTGAGAAGCCAGAACTTCTCGAGATTTATTGGGCTGTAGTTATCGAGAGTGGAATAGGCAGTGAAACTTGGTTTGATACTAGACCAGCCGTGGGCAAACCAGATCCGGCCCATTTGAAATGAATAAAACTAAAAAAAAAAAGACCGTACCCTTTTAAGTAATGATGTTTATTTTGAATTTATATTAGTTCACACAAACACTCCATCCATGCGTTTGTTCCGGCCCTCCGGTCCAGTTTAAGAACCCATTGTGGCCCTCGAGTCAAAAAGTTTGCCCACCCCTGTCTAGACAATGCGTTTCGCTGACAAACTGGGTAAGACATGAGCAGAGAGGGCAGGCATTGTAAGGAGAGGTGGGAGAAATGTAATCTAGAATTGGGTGGAAATGTGGAAATCCGTGTTTGGAGGAAATGGATGAGGAAGAGTTCACCCTTATCAAGGTCACTTTGTGATGACAATAGGACAGTTGGTCAAACGTCCTGCAAAGACAGTTGCATTTAGTTGGACGGGAGTAAATGATTAGAGACCCTGTCCCCAACATGCCACCATTCCCTCTCCCTCCTCCTCCCCCCGCACCCCCCACCCCAAGTGACTGGTCAGATCGTGTTTGCAGCTCTAAATCCCGAAGTCATTTTTGCCACCACATTGTGTCCACCTTCCCTAGCAAACTTGTCTATTCTTTCTTCCTTCTCCTTTACCAGTATAGACCAAAAGTCTCAATCGTTTGAAAGCAATGATAACAAAATGAAGACAATGTAAACAAGTGTGTTAAAAACAATTTTTAAAAATTAAATAATTTTAAAAATGTATTAAAACTACTCTGATACTATAATGATAGCTACCTGTCATCATACATTTGTCCACAATTTTGTTGTGAGCCTGTAGCTTGACGAGTAGGATCTACCTGGTAAACCATATGTACTGTGTGGGTTTTTCTATTTCTGGTCCCAGAAATCTAGGCTGGATACTTTTTATTATTGTTTGGAAAACCCTTTGGCCTTTCAAGTGGGCACGTTAACAGAGCACAGCCCTTGCCCCTGTGCTGGCTGGCAGGCTGTGCTTCCGTGCTTTTTCTCTGCTCCCTCCTTTTATACTATGTTTCCAAAAATAGTTGTGTTTTAAGTGATTCTCATTAGAGACATTGGCCTAATGATTTTTTTATCCTCAGTTAAACTGTGCCCCTTCACTCCCCAAAGGAATGAAAGCTTCTCCCGTAACCATTGCATGGCACCACATACTTACCTATAGAACAGAACCTTTCACATTAAATTCAGGGGTGAAATTAGGGATTGGGTCTTTTAAAAAAATAAATTATAAAAGGCAAGACTATGGAAGCAATAAAAAGATCAGTGGTTGCCAGGAGTCGGGTGGAGAAAAGGGATGAGTAGGCAGAGCACAGAGGATTTCAGGGCAGTAAAACTGCTCTGATACTATAATGATGGATACATGTCATTATACATTTGTCCACATCCACAGAATGTACAACACCAAGAGTAAACCCTGATGTAGACTGTGGACTTAGGAGAATTATGACATGTCAATGTTCGTTCATCCTTGATCACAAATGTACCACTCTAGAGAGTGACGTTGATAATTGGGGAGACTGTGGATGTGTGGGAGGAAGGGTACATGGGAAATTTCTGTACCTTGCTCTTTGTTGTGAACCTAAAACTGTTTTTTTAAAAAGTCTTTAAAAATAAATGATAGGTGCCCTAGCCGGTTTGGCTCACTGGATAGAGTATCGGCCTGGGGACTGAAGGGTCCCAGGTTCGATTCCAGTCAAGGGCATGTAGCTTGGTTGCGGGCACATCCCCGGTAGGGGACGTGCAGGAGGCAGCTGGTCGATGCTTCTCTCTCATCGATGTTTCTAACTCTCTCTCCTTCTCCCTTCCTCTCTGTAAAAAATCAATAAAATATATATTAAAAAATAAATGATAGATAGCTAGATTGATATGTGTTTGAGGTTGGGGAAGGAAAGATAGACAGATATGTGTTTGAGGTTGGAAAAGGAACTCACATAGTCTAGAAAGGTAGAAGTCAGTAAAATAAAACAAATGATAGATAGCTAGATTGATATGTGTGTGAGGTTGGGGAAGGAAAGATAGATATGTGTTTGAGGTTGGTGAAGGAATTCACATAGTCTAGAAAGGTAGAAGTCAGTAAAATAAAAGAATACTGCTGTTACTGTCTAGTACCCAGCGCCTCGTGAGTAGTAAAGGATCTATTATCTTGAAAGCTGTAGAAAGCCATCACAGGTTTTTAAGCAGCAGAATGAGAGGGATTTGGAGAAGAAGGGACTGTAGGCCAGATGGTCACTGGGAAACTATTGCTTTTGGGGGTAACAATGGCAAAGAGAGGGGAGAATGGAGGTAGAATGTACAGGACTCGCACACCAGTTGGCTGAAGAGAAGGGGGAAAGGTGATGACTGTGTTTCTGGTTCCTTTAAACTGCTGACCTGACTATCCACCACAGATGCAATATGACACTGTGTTACCATTTAAAGCAGAAAAAGGCCGTCGGCAAAAGGCCGTGCTAAGTCTACATTTTTTTAAAAAAGACCACATCTAGAAAATGCAACAACATGATATATACATTGGAAGTCATTTTTTTCCATAAACGCAATTTAAAAATGATCAATATGTAGAATGGCAAAGATAGTTTGCATAACGATACTTCTCACATAGAGGCGGGGCCTGTAGAACTGTACCAGGCCCAGGAAGGACCATAAAATAAGGCTGATACAGGGAGAGAAAGTGTGCAGGTTGGCAGTCAGGCACTCTTTTTAGGAGTGGGACAGGCTGCAGTGAAGCCAGGCAGCCATATCTAATGGCCCCACATTTTATCACCCAGACGGCATTTTGTGTACAGGGGTCCGCATTCCCTGTGATCTGAGGTGCACCCTCTCCCTCCCTCTGAACTAACTTCTGAAGGCAGTGGAAGCTTGAGGTACTTGCGACTTTCTCACGTGTGCAAAGACTAGAAAACAGGATTGCCCAGACATTCCTGAGAGTGATGATATGCAAGGGATTGTACTACATGGGTTGTGAGATACTGTGAAATGTAAGATATAGACCTTACCCCCTCAGAGTTTACTGTCTATTCTGGTTAAATTATAGAATCTTGAAAACATTCCTTCAAACAACCATGTTATTTACTTTTAATATATATATATCGAGCTAGAGGCCCAGTGCACAGAAATTGTGCCCAGGTAGGGTCCCTAGCGGCTGCCGGCTGTGGCCAGGGCCTTCCTTTGTTCCAAGCCGCCCCCTGGTAGTCAATGCACGTCATAGCGAGCGATCAAACTCCCGGTTGGTCGAACGCCCAAGTGGACTCTTTATATTAGGCTTTTATATATTTAGATAGGGGAGGGGTTTTCTATGGGGCTGTCAGTAATATTTTCACAAAATATGCTAAAAGTAGATTTTGCACTTTAATTCATTTCTGTCTCTATTTCTCTCTCCTGCTAGATAATTTCCAGGACCAGATGAAAAGGGAACTAGCCTACCGAGAAGAAATGGTGCAACAGCTACAAATTGTAAGTTGCATTTCTACTTTAAAATAAAGGCAGCTGGATGGGCTTGTTTAGAAACTGTTCATGTTTTTGCTGTGAAAGCCTTTGGTCCACCCACTTCTCAGCTGGTTTGCATGCTAATTACCAAGAGATTTACTTAGACACAGGATAAGCAGATGTGTCAGTACGCTTCCTCGGGATGTAACTACCTACCATGTGTTAATAGACAGATGTGTACATTGTCTCTGTGGGCGAACCAGAGGTACCTGCATCGTCTTCTACTGCACAAACTTCCCAACACAGTGCTGGGATGCGCCAGACACTGCGTGGAGGCCACTGTCTCCCATCTTCCTCCCTCTCCCCTTCACTCCCCAGATCAGGGCCAGGCTCTCCACAGTCAATAGAATGAAGTGTGAACACTATTAATCAATTAAATTCACTTGAAGGATAATGAAAGGAAAAGAATTCTTTCCAAACCAAGTGTGTTACTCTAGCCTAATCATCTCTAAAAGTGGACACTAAGATCTATTTCTAGGGAAACAGGAAGATGTCTGATAAATAAATGTAGTGGGTTTTCTTTTTGTTTTGTTTTTTTCCTTCTGAATTCCTCGCCTTTTGTCCCCCCTGCAGATACATCTGGTATTATTCACTAGCACCTTTAAAGCAGTCTCCCCTGCCTGGCCAGTGTGGCTCAGTGGTTGAGCACCAACCTATGAGCTAAGACAGTGGTTTTCAACCTTCTGGCCCTTTAAATACAGTTCCTAATATTGTGACTCAACCATAAAATTATTTTCGTTGCTACTTCATAACTGTCATGTTGCTACTGTTATGAATCATAATGTAAATATCTGATATGCAGGATGGTCTTAGGCGACCCCTGTGAAAGGGTCGTTTGACCGCCAAAGGGGTCGCGACCCACAGCTTGAGAACCGCTGAGCTAAGAGGTCACGGTTCAGTTCCTGATCAGGGCACATGCCCCGGTTTCAGGCTCGATCCCCAGTGTGGAGCGTGCAAAAGGCAGCCAATCAATGAGTCTCATCATTGATGTTTCTGTCTCTCTTTCTCTCTTCCTCTCTGAAATCAATGAAAAATATACACCTTTAAAAAGGCAGTCTCCCCAGCTTCCTCCTTCTCATGAGTGGGATGGGGAAATGATTTCTGCTCAGTGTTGGTAAGATATTTGTAATCACCTGGGTAAAGACATACACTGCTTCTCAGTATTATTCATAGCATGATTATTATAATTTAGGTGGCAAGGCATTTCTGAGCTGGCCCATGTTATCCTTATACCATTAAGCATGTGTCTTTGCATACCCACCTGTCGTGTCTAAAGAGACAGGTATCTAGCTCTCTGTCAGGACTATTTAAGAAGGATGGTTATTAACCTTTGCTTTCTGCATGGAAGGAGCCATGCTCGTGCTGGGAGGCATTTTTAAAGCAACCCGTGCTTCATGTTTCTCTCCATTCCGGGCTCTGTTAACAGTGCTGCTTGTCAGTCTTAACGCCCCGCTGAGGTTTTCCTTGATCTCAAAGTGCCGGTTCACAACTCTCAGTTCTGAAAACCACCTCAACGTAAAGTGCCTCTTAAACAGGATCTTTCTTCTTGTTCTGCTTCTGTGTGTGTTCAGGTTTTTTGTTTGGTTTGTTTGTTTGTTTGTTGCACTTAAATTCACTGGGAGCAAAAGGATTTTCTTAATCTCCTACAAGGATTAAAATATACATATAACTTTTCACAATAAGAACTAGTAATTACTTACTATGAATATACTTACTGTTTTCTTTGTTCAAAGGAAGAATTTAAAAAAATAGGATTGGAGAGTGATATAAAATTTTAAGACCTTACTGGCTTTATTCAGGGCATTGTTTTCAGATTCTTAAAACAAAAATTGTCACACATCAAACCAAAAACTTGTGATTTCAGGGTGGTGGGTCTAGCAAAATGGGCATTAAGAAAGGACACTATTGCCCTAACCGGTTTGGCTCAGTGGATAGAGCGTCGGCCTGCGGACTGAAAGGTCCCAGATTCGATTCCAGTCAAGGGCATGTACCTTGGTTGTGGGCACATCCCCAGTAGGAGGTGTGCAGGAGGCAGCTGATCGATGTTTCTCTCTCATCGATGTTTCTAACTCTCTATCTCTCTCCCTTCCTCTCTGTAAAAAAATCAATAAAATATATTTTTAAAAAAAAAGAAAGGAAACTATTTACTTCAGTGCCCCTGTTTAAGGCTAGTTATGTAACTTAAACATCTTAATTTTCTTTGACATTTGGTTTCTTTAGTAAAAGAGGAAATGATATTGCATTTATGTAATAAGCAGGCAGTATTGATAGAAGAAAAAAATGTCTCATGTCTTCTGAGATAGTTGGTACATAGAAGATACAAATTGGTATTAGTAAACATTTTTATTATTCTGTATTGAAGAATATTTTATCATAGGTATGTATTTATCTAGACAAGTGTTATTAATTCACATTCTTCTAGATAGTAAATTATTTCATGTTGTAAATTAAATTCTTTGGAAGAAGCTAGAATTTTTACCCCTAGGCCTGTAGGTATAAGTCCTGAAATCCTCAAAGGCATATCTAGGCTAACAACATAAAAATTGATGAAATAGACATAATTTGTCCCTCCTGTTTCTTCCTCTTCTTTAGTGTCTCCTACCATAAGATACCGAGAGCTTCTTGCTGCCTCCCAAGAAACATTTCTTGAATGAATTACTACTCATGGACGCCCCCTGCCCCAATTCTGATATTCTCATATAGCAGTCCTCTTAATTCTTTTCAGATTTCCCTGGTTTGGTCATGACTTTCTCAAATGTTCTTTTGTGCTAAGTAACTACTACCAAAACTGCAAAAGGAAGGTGTAGTATTGAATTATAGGAAGCTTATGTATTACTGTTCTGTCCTTATAACGAACAGACACAAGCTTCAAGGTCTACAAACTTGAGTTCAAGACTCATCCCATATAGTTCATTAAGTGTTAGTTCTTCAACCAAAGGGACCTGTTGGAAGGTCTAGCCTAGTGCCCAGATAGGGATGTAGTAAGGAGGAAGTGTGTAATGAGCATGAAATGCCCACACAAGTCATAAAACGCTATGCCAATATGAGTAACATCCCTTCTCAAAGGGGTACTTTCATAGTGGAACTGTTTCAGCCTTGGTGGCTGGAGATATTTTTGTGCAGGAAGGACCTGTGTTCACGTTATGCCATCTGCTTTGGAACTGAGGCAGCAGACTCAAGTTTACTTGAACAGGAATTCATCTAATCCCTTATTCAGCTTGTTTTATTTGCTAAAGTACCTGTGGGAAATGCCTTTAGAAAATTATATCTGAAGATTATCAAGAAGTTGCTAGGTATCATAACTATTGACTTTCCCAATATTTTAGTTGAATGACCTAACTCATCTGTAAATATGGTTACATACTTTGTTCCCCAAGAACCCGACAGTTTACTCAAAATTATTTTAATATTTAAAGTTTACGGAATATATATTACAGAATAGTCCTCTGCCTACAGAATAGGCATTTTTCCCTTTGGATGAGATAAAAACCCACTCTATCCTGCAATAATGGAGAATTCAAATATATTAAAATCATCATATTTTGTAATGATTCCCATAGACCCACGATGTATTTATACTATGTCGTTACAGTGTTCTTATTCAAAAGATGATATCGAAAGCATCTTGGGTGCCATTGCTGTAGAAAGAAAACTTATGAATTTCTTTGGCTCCTGCATGTTTAGATTCTCCACTGACTGTAATTTCTGCACCATTGCTTCCTTTTCCAGTTTGTTAAATGCAAGTTATGATGACTGCAGAGTCAAATGCTTGACTCTCCTTGTGCATTTTTCTCAGTGTCAGGTTTAAAGCATGTGTATCTTTAACATTTATACATGACCACAAGCTAACTTTTACAATAGCTTAAAATTAGAGTTTTATAGCACTTAACACCGTTTGTGTTAAAGCTTCCCTTCCCCCACTCCTGCCCTGGGTTTTCAAGTGCTTAAAATGTTTCATTGCTAAACCAGATTTATTTAGACAACCTAAGAAATATAGTCCTCTCACTATAAACCAAATACAAAAGTTACAGAATTTAGCAAGTTCATGAAGATGTTACTGTTTAGTATAATGTAGAGCCACAGATTTCTCATTTACAAGTAAACTGTGATTTTAGGAAAAATGTGTTTCACTTTAAAAACAAAATGAATCACTCCTTAGGGTTAAGAAGAAAGTGAAGAAACTTCATAAACACATACATTGTTTTATGTCAAGTATATCTCAAATTTTTTTAAAGGTGAAGATATTTTGCTCTCTATAACCTTTTGATTAAGGTTTTTCTAAGAACTGGAATCCTATAAAATAAAAACCTAATATGCAAATCGACCGAACAGCAGAACGACCAATCGGCCCTGATCGCCAGCCAGGCCTAGGGACTCTACCCATGCACAAATTTCGTGCATCGGGCCTCTAGTATAATATAATTTACAATACAAGCTGAGACTATTATGATGCCTTCATAATCTTTTTATTTTTCATTGCTAATTTGGCAACAATTTTTTTAAGCAAGTGCATTTATATATAAGCTACTACTGTCTATTTGTTTAAGACATGGTCTGTTTTAGTCACAGTTCTTGAAGGACATGCTGCAGCAGAGAGCACATGATAAATGACGACCCAGATTCACATCCTTGGAACTTGCTGGATTGCTAAAGAGGAGCACAGATGGAGCAAATGCACTAGGCTTAAAGTGCCCTCTGCTGTTTGTCCAGAATGCTGCAGTCACAGTTGCACGCAGCCAGGGGTGAAAGGTCTCAAAGTTCTCCATGAAAAGCCTTGAGTAAATGTACCACAGCTTTTTTATTCACTCATCTACTGATGGGCACTTGGGCTGCTTCCGGGTCTTGGCTGCTGTAAATAATGCTGCAATGAACATAGGGGTGCATGTCTTCTTTCGAATTAGTGTTTCAGATTTCTTAGGATATATTCCCAGAAGTAGAATTGCTGAGTGATAAGGCAGTTCCATTTTTCATTTTTTGAGGTAACTCTATGCTGCTTTCCACAGTGGCTGCACCAGTCTGCATTCCCACCAACAGTGCACGAGGGTTCCCTTTTCTCCACATTCTCGCCAACACTTGTTTGTTGATTTGTTGATGATAGCCATTCTGACAGGTGTGAGGTGGCCTGGAGTATTATGCTAAGTGAAAGACAAATAACTTATGATTTTACTTACATGTGGAATCTAATGTACAAAATAAACTAACAACAAAATGAAGACAGAATCATAGATACAGAGAACAGACTGACTGACAGCTGTCAGAGGGGAGGGAGGTTCGGGGGCTAGGTAAAAAAGGTGAAGGGATTAAGCAAAAAACAAAACAAAAAAGCTCATAGGCAGTATGGTGATTACCAGAAGGAAATGTGTGGGGATAAATGGTGATGGAAGGAGACTTGACGTGAGGTGGTGAACACACAATACAGTATACAATGATGTATTATAGCAGTGATTTTCAACCATGTGCCTCAAAAGAATTTTTAAAATATGCAATACCTGACTATTTAGTCAGGGGCACTGACCTCTCGTCCTTAGATCAGTGGTTCTCAACCTTCCTAATGCCGCGACCCTTTAATACAGTTCCTCATGTTGTGGTGACCCCCAACCATAAAATTATTTTCATTGCTACTTCATAACTGTAATTTTGCTACTGTTATGAATCGTAATGTAAATATCTGATATGCAGGATGTATTTAGGCGACCCCTGTGAAAGCAGACTCAAGTTTACTTGAACAGGAATTCATCTAATCCCTTATTCAGCTTGTTTTATTTGCTAAAGTACCTGTCGTGACCCACATGTTGAAAACCACTGCCTTGGATTGTCAAATAAAAAAATGATAACAGCAATGGCAATAGCTGTCCAGAGTGAATGAGTCAAAATTATACCTATTTTTTGTCAGATTGGCAAAAAATATATAGTTTTGGTGTGCCACAGAATTTTAGTAATTAGTTTATATGTGCCATGAGATGAAAAAGGCTCAGAAGCGCTGTGTTAATAGAATTGTACACCTGGAACAAATATTTTTATTAACCAATGTCACCCCAATAAATTCAATAGAAATAAAAAAAATGTTTAAAGCCTCAAGTAAAATCGTGTTGATCAGTAGATTCGTACTATTGTTTCATTCATGTAGACTTGAAAAAAGCAGTTTACAACTTCCTGATGGTGGGAATGGTGCTTCCTTGCAGGAAGGGAGCAGTAGGTCTTCCTCGTTGCTGGAAAAAAACGCTCCCTCTGTAGGAAGGGCACAGCCCTTCAGTGATACCTCTTTCCTTGGAGATTCTCCCATGTTCGTTGGGATGTGAACTTGCCCAGATTCCTATCTTCTCAACCCAGAGAATTTTGTATGTATTTTACATTTTTTAAAAGTGGGTCGAACAGTTACTTTTTTTGCACTATAATTTTCAAAAAAATAACTCTGGGCCACTAGAGGATTTTGGTTTTGTGGCTAAATATGAAACTAAAGGAGGTCCCTGCACGTCAGAGGACTTAAGCAAGTCTGGGCTTCTGCAGAGTCTGCCTTAAGGTTCTCCAGCAGTCGACAGACTTGGGCTATACCGGGACCTTTTCCAATTATTGATCTATTGCTATGCATCTTGACAACAACTTACTTGTTCCTTAGTTATATGGCCTCTTCTCATCTTTCTCCTTTCAAGATGTTGACCCACCTGAATGTCTGAGCTTAGGCTAACTCTCTCTTGGCACAAACTAAGAAGTTTATCTTTTTTGGAAAGCTCTCCATACTTTTGACAGACTAGAGTCAACTAGGTAATTTAGAAGTTACATAATAACTTTAAGGGGTGTTTTTGTCCATGCCAGTCTTGGTGACGTGTAAGCTGGTCCAGATGAAAAGAAGGCTTTTGTAAGTTCTATTACAGGAACTTTACGTGGAATAATTAACTGAAGTGGAGCCCCTAGGATCCTGAGCTCCCATGCTTGGAGTATTTGCTGAGGTCTCTGTAAACCCAATATTGCATTTCATGGAATCTTAAGTATTGTCAGTTGTAAGAGGCAACATGACTTGATGGATCACAAGAAAAGAAGCTTTCGACTCTTGTTCTAAGACACCATCAATTATAAAAACCCAATTTTAGAGATGTTAAAATGTGAAGGGGGAAAGTGTATTAATAGAATCAATGAAATAGGGTAGCTCTCATTAACAACTGGGCCATGTTCTAATATATTGTTTATTTACCATTCATGATTTAGGACTTATAGTAAAAAAGCCATGATTTTTAGCTTGCAACCTTTTGCTTTTTGTCTTGCTTTTGTTTAGCTTTTATTTCATCTTGTTTTATTGGCGGGGGTGGGGGGGAATGCAACAGTAAATGTTTGAGTGGAGATAATTCCTGACCCAGGTTTAAATTCCAACCTGGAGATTTGGGATCAAATGTTCTCACTTGAAAATGTCCTCTCTTTGTCCTGAGTCCTTTGTTCCTTCTCAGGTTTCCATCTTAATGAAATGCTACATTGTTGTTTCTGGAAAAAAAGGGAGGGAAGGGAAGGGAAGGGAAGGGAAGGGAAGGGAAGAATTCTGATTTAGATCTAACAGTAGTGCCCTTCAGACAGTTTTCTTTGGGGTAGGATGAGATAGCCCAGGGTGATGTTGACTTAACTATACAAGAAGTGCCTGGCACAGAGTAGATGCTCACTAAATCATTAACAGTATCTAATCTTGATGTTGAGGACTCTTGCTAATTGAGAGGGGCACAGATATATTCTTTCAGGTAATTCCTTGTAACCCAAGGTTTGCATAATTTCTGCTTGTTATCCTAAATAACATAATTCCTTTAAGTCTCTGTTCTTTCATGCATCTAGAGAGAGGTGATCCATGTGCTTTGGCATATAGCAGCATGCACCACAATGGAAAATTAAGATTCAGTGTGTCTGTGTTAATAGCAGGTGTAGCATGACCTAGAGTGAAAAGAAGAGGTAACTAGAGTAGGTCCCCATGTAACTGTTCTTGTCATAGGTATCTAGCTGATCTCAGCTCACGTCCTAAAATACGAGATTAGGACACTGAACTTTTTATGGTACTATATGAATCATTAATTTCAATGCTGCTATCCATGCCCTTTATCAGATATGCACCTATCAGATACATCCATGTTGTGGTTGTGTATAAAAATAGTGATACGGTTATTTTAATCTTGTTTTCCATTGAAAAGACTGCTTGATTCAACTAACCAGTTATTACAGCAAAATGGTCCAGCTAATTTTAGTCACTAATGTGATTGTACATTTGTAGCTCCTTCCATTAATAAAGGTTCTTATTTATGGACTGGTATAAAAGGAGAGCAAAACATAAATATGCTGGGAATGATGGGAATATATATATAAGTATTAAAAAACATTGCCTAATTGAATGACAATAATTTTATTTCCCTTGTTGCTTTTACATAATAGCCATATTTTGTGTAACATCCTAGAAGGTTGAGTAGTTATTTCTTTGCGTATAAAATAGATTCGAATCCTTGGAGTTCTGCATTAAGCTTTGTAATGATGATGGTAAGTAACATAATGATAGAATACCTTAACTGGGGTTAGTGCAGAGGCAAATCTAAATAATATATGTCGTCCAGTTTCAACCATTTGAATTTTCTAATGAAAAGTAGCATATCAAATGTGATAGGCTTTCATTCAATGCCCCAGAGGTGACAAGTACTTTCAAGTTTATCCAGGTAGAATTCTCAAGGGTCATATTTTCCATTCAGTGCAATTATTTCTGATGCTTCTTTAGTAGTTATTGGGAAATAACCCAGAGTAGTAGTTTGTGTTTAGTTGGTTAATCTTACTTGCCATTTATAATGATAGTATTATTTCATCACTCCATTTAAATGAAAGGTTACATTAAACTAGTTTGTAAACACATTCTTGTTTTGTGACCTTGGACATACATGATAACATAACTTTGTTTTTGTACCTAAATAAAAAATAAGAATACCATATTATTAAATGCAAAATCTTGAAAACTTCTGTGAGTGAAATATCACAGAGTAGCCTCAGAGACAAGCTATAGCAACAGCCCCGTGTGCTCACCTGTCCTGTCCTGATCGTGCTTTTTAACAGGCCTTAGGAGTGTGATGCCCTGAAAGCTCCATACTGCTGAGCTGATAGAGACCTTTCCTCCTCAGGGAAGACCCACTGGCATTCGAATTGTTAGGCATGACGAAAGGTCTCCCTTGCACATCTGTCTCCAAATTTAGCTTACCTGCAGAGTTTTGCTTGTTTTTATCTTACAGATCCCCTATGCAGCAAGCTTGATCAGGAAAGAAAAGCTTGGTGCCCATCTCAGCAAAAGTTAAACGGTGAGTTCGCCGGAGGGAAGAGATTTTCCCGAACTCCCTGATTGTATTGGTTGGCCAGGTTCTTGATTGATGTCTTTGAAATAGCCCAATAGGTTGGTAAAGCTGTATCCTGTGTTTAAGCCAGTACAGTACACTGATGAACTTCATTATATCTGGGCATGAGACTTCCTAAATGAACGGCTAAGTGGGTCTTATAGATTCTATGGAAATTTTTATAAAATGAAAGAAGTTCTCTATTCAGTCTGTAGGAATGATCTTCATTCTGTTTTGAGGTTTTCTGCTGTTTCTGGTTCTACCTGACACCCTGGTTACTGCCCCTCGAGAGTAATTACTGCCCCTGGAGTGTCAGCAAGTCATGCTTAGTGTCTCATCTTCTCAGGCTCGCTCTTGCTTCCAAAGAGTCTTCCTTGAATCTGACTTTGAGTGAATTACTGATAGGTGGTGAGATGACCACTATAGACCTGTGAGAGCCTCTGCTTCATTCTTTCCCTAAACCAATAATAGTTTCTCTATAGCTGAAGCCAGGTTCAAGGCTGCATCCCCAGCAACAATTTGAAAGACAAATACTCTGGGCTCCTAAGGGAAAGAACACAGTGAAAATTCAATGACTATATTCAGAATATAACTAAACATTTCAAAAGCAAGTTTTTTATTTTTATGGAAGAAGACATATAGTTATTAGAATGTTAGGGATGAAAAAACTAGGATTTTGTTTTTCCTGTAACAATATGTTAGGATGACTTAACAATTGGAATTGCTAAATCAGAAAAGTAAGTAACAAGATGGTAGAATACCTCAGATGTCAGAGGTAGCTTTTGTAAATGTTCATGGCCAACTAGGATTGTGGTCATTTGTCAGTTTGGCCATTCCCATCAGAATGGTTCTTCCCACTTCTTCCCTCTGGAACATATTTTCAACTCAATGGAATTTATTGGCAAAAATAATTTCGATCATACAATACAGGCTCATGGTTTCTTCTCTTTCTTTCATGCATATCAAAAGCATCCTCTTCTCTGGGCAAATGACAGTCCCACTTCTTGCATCATCTATATTAGTGGTAATCTTTAGTATTTGTTTTAATTATGTCACATTTCATCTGGAGCTCAAAACTCTTTCCAAGACATACTCTCATTCATATGCTTTCTCTTCATTTTACGCACAGGGAACTGAGGTACAGTGAAGAGATGTGATCTTTTATGTCTGTGTTGCAAAGCCAGGACTCCTAACTTTAGATCCAGTGCCTACTTTATTCTAATGTTTGCATTTCCTGTCTTCTCTGTGAGCAGATATTTCTGCAGCAGAGATGGTCAAATAATTAGTTATTTTGTTTTCATCTCCATGAAGTCATACACAAATGGTCCTGTAAGCTTGACTGCATTCTTTAGATTCAAGTATTTTTCTTGAATCTGAAGTTGACTTTGGGCAATTTTGCATTATAGTACACAGGTTTGCACCAGCAGTGTGAAATGAATAATTTTAAAACATTCAAACTCCAGTAAATCTTAACCCAGAATATCAAGGAAAACAAGGCATGAATCATCCAGATTAATGCTGATAAACCCAAAGTGTCAAAGTAATTGTCTTTCAAACCAAAGAGAATATATTAGGATGTTTTTGTTAGTAACCTTTAATGGAAGTAGAACAAAGTCTACAAATGATAAAGTCATGCAAGTCATACAATACATGTGTCTGGCTTCTTTTACTCCATATTTGTGAGATTCATCCATTAGACTGTAGTTTGATTTATACTTAGGAACTTCAATAAACTCTCTTTTTACTCCTTCCACTTCCCCAACTCATCTTCCTTGCTTGTCAGACCTGAGCTGCTCTTACACCTACAAATGAAGATTCACTGCCCAGAAACCACGCCTCTGAGGGTGACAAAGCATCCAGCTAGGTGGAAAAAAAGATTGATTTGTGTTTAGTAACTAATGCTTCCTCCATGCTGATTTTGTTTCCATCCTTGCAGACAACAGGGATTTCTCTAAGTAGACCCTGGTGCTTTCAGAAGATTAGTGGTTACTTAAATGCTGAGCTAAATCAGCCAAGCAGAGAATCACGACCATATTGTTAGAGGCAGTATTTGATTCTCAACATGCCAAGCCTGCAAGGAATTACCCCAAGAGAGATTACAAAATAAAAATCATTACACTGAGGGAGAGAGACAAATTCTGTCTTGCTGAGTGACCGCAGGTTTCCAAATTAGGGACTGATGCATTAATGTCTTATGCAAGAGTGACCCTTAAGGTAGTGTGCTGTGTTCTTGCCACCTAGTGGATTCCAATATGACTATTAAGCGGAGGAAGCTTTTCAAAACCACAGGCAATCCACTTAATAAGCTGAGCAAGTACTGCCACATATAACTGCTCTACAAATCTTTTTTTGCACTACATTAGGACATAAGAAATTCCATGTTGAGTCGAAATAAAGGTCCACCCTGATTATTTACTATGTAATCCCATTTAAAAAGCCAAATTGTTGTTCTTAACAATACCAATCTCAAAATTTAGGCATGTACACTGAATACTCTTACCTTTCCCTTGGTAAGTCCTTAAAGATCCATTACCCATGGATTTATATAAGCCTTTCTTCAACCGAGGTGTAGTCCCCTTTGGAGCAATGAATTCTATTTGTTTAGCTACCAGCTGTGTAATGTGTAGTTTATTTTATTTATCTTCAAACTACCTCCTAAAACAAGCCTTAGTAGATTAGACATTCTACTGCTCTGCATATCTGTTTCATTGTGAACTCATGAGTACAATGGAAACGATTTGAAAAATATTTCAAAATTTTGTGCATATTATTCTTTCATCTGGGATTGCTTTTAACAACCAGAATTATTCCTGACAGTCTTCCTTATTTTGGTTGTTTCTGTGTCCTGCACAGACACCCCAGTGTAATCTGTGTAAAATCACCCCAAATAAAAATGCCATGTCAACACTAATTTAGTTATTACTTTACATTCTTTTTCTTCCAAGCATCATTTAACGTTATGCAAATGTCATCCATGTACCTGGTTGAAACAGCCATGTATTTCACAGAGAACTCAAGTCATTTGATATAAGTGGAAAGTGCATCACAGGAAATGGCTCATTCATAGTCACACAGAAACTCATTGGCCAAGCTGGAAATGATAATAACTGCCATTTATTGAGCACTAATCATGCCAGGTAGCAGACAAATTCTTTGCCACACTATCTTTTTTGGTCCTTGGAACTCCATAAAGTAGATCCTATTATTATTCCTAATTCATGCATGAGAACACTGAGGCTCACTCAGTGAGGTCACTTAGCTGTAAGTGATAAAGCCAGGATTCGATCCAGGTCAGAAGTGACTCTAAAGCCACTTCTCTGTCTTACTAAATCATTGGTCGGTTTTGAGAAATTTAGCTTCTAAATCTGATACTATCTCCCAGTGTTATCTTGAGTAATATCATTTGATCTCTTTGTATCTCACATTCATCTATAAAATGTGATAGCCAAACCAGATCAAAGTCTTTGCCAGCTCTAAAATTGTGACTCTTGCATGCAAATCTCCTGTCACATTCTCTCTCCTTTCCTGTTCAAGATCATGTACAACACTCAAGGGCATGACCCACCTACATTTGCCTTATGTCTGCATTGTCTTCATCACAATTACTACTTTGCATCCTTCTGGAGAGTTTGAAAGTAGGATTTTTTCCCTATGCTAACAATATCTACCTCTTTGGTCAACTCTCGTTGTTTTATTTTACTTATCAAATAATTATTACAAAAATCACAACAAAAGAAAGGTCTTAAAAGGATGTTGCGGGATTGCAATTGAACTTTCTGTGTCTTCTTTTTGTAGAGATCGAAGATGGGGAGGGGGAGTGGAATGGCATATTCATTTCTCTCATCTGTAGTCAGACATAAGAGGACCAAGCTTTTTCAAGAGTCTTCACTGATAAGGACAATGTGCTCCCACTGTTCAAAGCACATTGTCAATTATCCTGCTTAATCTTCAAAACAACCCACTGAGAGAAGTGCTACTACTTTCTCCATTCTACAGCTGAGAAAACTGAGATGCAGAGAGAAGAGTAAGCTATCTGTGGTCCCACTGCTAGCAAGTGGCAGGATTTGAGCCAGGCTACCCTGCTCTGAAGCCCACACTTCATCTGCTCTCCTCTTATTCCTGGCCTAAAATTGTGGCCTAATTCACATTTTCTAGTATTAGTTACTAAAATCCAGTTCATAACCAATCCAGTGGTTTCATTGATGCTGAATCACAAACTTTCAGGGGTACTTCTACAGTTGCCCTAACATCCCAGGACAGGAGAGATAGATGTAAATGTAACTTGGGCCATCCAGCCAAGGCCCACAGAGCCCCAGAGCATGAAATTGTCTGTCACTTTCACCACAGGCTGTCTTAACGTTTGCCCAACAACAGATGGGAGCTTCTAGAATCCAACACAATGGCTTTACGTAAAGAACGCATAGTGAACCATCACACTCTGACTTGGTAATTCTAGTTTGGCTCAATGTTCATGGAGATGCAAGTATACATTAAAAAGATGATTTTATGGTCACTGTTTAAAAGTTTTTGTCCAAACTGTACTAAAAATGTCTTCTCTTAAGGATATACTAAATAATACTTTAAATGTTTTTAAATTATCCGATTGCATCACGCTGAGGTTGTCATTCCGTGCTTTTTGTCTTATCCCAGGTGCACAGAACCACTTACTCTTGTTCTCTTGTAAGATACAGCCTGCCACTGAGCACTTCCGACCCACACAAAGACTGCGATTGAAAGGGCTTGGGAATCAAATAGAAAATCAGGTTCAGGAGAACCCAAGGACAAGTGACCTCAAAGCCGCATGGACAACCATGTAAGATAGACTGTGGCGGCCGTTCGTTAGTGGGGGGAGGGGGAGCCAACCAGAGCCGTCAACGCTTGTCGCATATTTTGGTGGAACCAAAGTTTGAGTCTTTGTGTTTTTAAAGGCCAACTGAACCCAGAGCGTTGGGAGTGCTGTTAGCCAACCAGGGTGGGAAATTCATGGACGGTCCCAAGTGAGCTCAGTGTTGCACACGTGGAGAGGGCAGCTCTAAAGACTGTCTGTAACTTTTGAAGAAGTGATTCTTTGTGGAAAGAAAACACAAAACCTGTCCTTGGAGTGGGGGGTCACGTTTCGACAGCTAGGATGGCATCAGCCGTGTAAACTGCTTTTCATAGCAAACTGGACGGACTTTCACGTGGCCCCTTCCTCTCTGGTACTTTGCCTGCTGTATGAATGCAGATTGTATTCCTCTGGAAATATTTTACAGTTTAATATTGAGTGTAATTAAGAATATAATCATGTTATCAAAAATGGTATTTAACTCTGTTGTAGTTTCTTTAACATTCATGTGGATAAAAAAAAAGTCTATAATAAAAAAAACACTATGAAATAATAGTTGTGTTCATGTAGTCAAATGCACGTTTGCTTGGGGTCAACTAAGAGAAACTAATACTTTTTAGAATTATTTTGGCATAAGATATTTGAATAAATTATTTTTGAAAACAGTATTCCTTCCAAAATGATTATTAAAGTCTAGATTAGCCTTTGGCCATTGTTTGCAGCTGGAGTCCTCCCATCACATTAGGACCCTGATATGAGTAAAGGAATGTTCTAAACCCCTGCTAGGTCTTCTGACATGTTGGCGATGGAGTTCATATTGTGCCTTCCTCCTTACTGTGATGTTGAGTCAAAGTCCATGAGATCAATTTATGCCAAAAATCCTGCCTTTCAGAGAAATAGAAGGGCCCAAATGATGACTCCTTTGAGGCCAGGATTCAGGTAGTGCTGGGCTGCACAGAGTCTACTGTGGATGACCGTCTACGCTGAGGCTGCCAAGAACCATCCTAACCAAAGAGGCAGCTCACCAATGGCATCCCTGGACAGATTTCCAAGGAGGTTTAAAGTGCATCACTGTGATATTTGATACTTCCCTCCACCATCTTCATTATCATGAATTATCCTAAAAAGCTTCACTATTTATCCTTGAGATAATTTTTTTTTATCCTTAGCTGCCACATTAGAAAATCAAAGGAGGGATACTCACGGTGATTTTCGTCCTAGCCTATGAAGAATTGGAAGCTGGTCAGAGAAGGGATGTACACCAAGTCCTGGAGTCTGAGGATGGGTTCTCAGCAACGACTAGCGGGAGATAATCTGAAGATACTGATACTGATACTGATACTGAGGGCAGGATGTTCTCTTTGGAGTGTTCTTCCAGGAGAAGCCTGGATCTAGGTAGGGGGCTCACACAGCCCTTCAGATATGTCACACATTTCTAAGACTGGCAACTGT
>NW_005357931.1:605966-619062 GCF_000412655.1 Myotis brandtii
AGGGAGAGTAACTGGACAGCCATGTTGACGGAGCATTTTCTCCTGTGTACACTTTAAATTTCATATAGGGTTGGAAGCCCAATGTCTTTAGCTTTGTAACTGAAGCCAATAATACCAAAGGTGGCAGAAAATTATCTGGGAAGACACAAACCTGGCTTCATGACCAGCCACCAGGAAACAGCAGAGATCATTTTTCTGCAGAACCCAATGCAAACTCGGGGACCAGATAGCTTCTCAGAGCAAGAGCAGCAGCTTGGCTAGAGATTTCTGGGGGGAAGTAAGATCTGCAGATGAATTTAAGGTCTTTGCCCTGCAGCTTCTTCAACTGGCAGTGTAAACAAGCCTGAAATGTCTTTTTTTTCTTCCCAATTGCAACTTTAAATGGCTCAGAGTCTATAGTGCCAAGATCAGCAAATGATCTTGTGGCAAAAGGGAAATGAGAACCAGATAACTTGGCAAGTATGTCTGAGAGCCTGGAGTTACTAACCATGGCATAGCTCTGAACTGAGTTAATGGTCAAGTGTGTAGGACCATTGGCCTCTGCTACTGAGAATGCTGAAACCACACTGGTTCCTTCCAATTCTCCATCTACATTCCAGGCTCCATAGGAGACCCACTGTGCATCTTCCCCTGAGTGCTAGGAGACTCCTATCATCCTTATTCTTACAGCCTTAGAGTTTCCCCACCATTTGAGACGTCTTATCAGACTGAGTCTATTCCTTAGAAGCACCAGAGCTTAACAGTCCTCCGTGCAACCATGAAATTATACACCAAAACCCAAAAGTGTCAGAGATCCAACATGTGGTATGGGAACATCGCTTACCCATATATTTTCTCATTAACGAGAGTGACTATATCTTCTCTATTCTTGCAAAGCTTGATGTTCTAAGTTGGAACAAAGAGAATTTGTCCCTAAAACTGGATGTGATTGGGTTATCTGAGCTGCGTTGTGGAAACAGACAGGACATCCATCTAAAGCACTGCATGGGGCTAAAAATAAAGCCACCCTCCAGAAGGACAAATAATTCTTGGTTGCACAAAATGACAGCAGAAAAACGCTGTGCTCTTTTCTTTGACTATTTTGTCATGTCAAAATTTCAAGGTCAACCCAGCTATTAGCTAATGAAGAATACAGGCAATGCAAACAAAATTCTCCATTTTCATTCCAAATGAAATTATAAGATCAGAAAGGCCCTAGCAAATCAAAGCAGAAATCCTACCCTAACCAATACAGCATTTCCTATAGGGACAGACCAGACATTTCAGACTAATGCTTTTGATCCTTGGAATGCCTTGAGTAATTGCTTATCTCTTTGCCATAGGCAAGGAGAGTGGGACATCACATCCCAGTTTCCTTGGCTTGAGCAAGGAACGTAGCCTCAGGTTTGTGGGAACTCTCCTAGCTACAGGGGCTATGGTCAAGCAGATAGGACCTCTTTCATGTAAGGCCAAGAGGTAAGACAGCCTTGGTCAGCAGGGAGGAAGGCCGGAGAAGAGGAACACCATCTGCGTGCTAAGGAGACACAACTGTCATTGAATGGGGCACTTTCAGCTGACTCCAGGTCCAGTGAAGGGCTCTTTGCCCTAGCCGTGGACTGAAGAGCCCTGGGTTTGATCCCGGTCAAAGGCACATACCTTGGTTATGGGAGGTCACCAATCGATGTGTCTCTCTCACATTGATGTTCCTCTCTGTCTCCCCCTCTCTTCCCCTCTCTCTAAAAAAAAAATCAATGGAAAAATATCCTCGGGTGACGATTAACAAACAGAGGGGGGGAGGAGATCCTTTCTCTCTACAGAGGTGAGCACACAAAGTTCAAGTCTGACCATCTTACAAGGTGCCCCATAGATAACACCCACAATTTGTAATCATACACTCTCCCATTTGTGGAAAGGTGCACACAAAAAACCTTATGGGGTACGGGATGTTGTTTCATCTCACTGTACATCCCCCAAGTGCTGAGCACAGTCCCTGGCAAGTAATAGGTACACAAACATTTTGCTGAATGAGTAAATGGATTTCATTTATTTTATTTGAGCCAATCTCAAGGGAAGATCATTTCGCTGTTATCACTTTAAACGCTCTCTCAAAGAATGTTGACATTTCATTTTGCTTCAGTGGGCCAAGGTGAGAGCAGCATGGCTTAGGAACCCATGTGGGCATTGGCTGTCATAGTCAGAGGGGGCAGCAAGGTAAGCTTGAGAGATCAGGTGATGGCTCTGGGACCCCCAGACTTGGGCCAGTAACCACCACACAGGACTGGGAGAGGAGATCTAAGGCTTTCCAAATGCAGCTTGACTCCCGTCTTGATCTTTGATGGAGGCTCTGAAACAGTGAAGCAGCTTTGGGAGTAGGAATGGAGAGAGGGCTGGTTTTGAAATCAGAAAGTTTGGGGAAAACACTAAGAGAAGAGAATACCTTTCTGCAAATGGCCACTTATTTCCATAGCATGTCTAGTACACACATAATTGAGAAGTAATAAACTCAAGTTCATAAAGTAAATAATTAGCGTGAAAAGCCACAACTCTGAACTAAATTCAGAATTTCCCTGAAAGCATTGTTAACGTCTGGAGTTTTCAAATAATAAAACTCATTCTCCTCATCCAACTTTTACATCATCTCCCTATTAAAGACAGTAGCTTCCTGGATAATTGTTAAGGATGGTTTTCTTTATTATATTTTAGACCATTTAGCAAAGTTTATTGATTTATACTTCCTTGTAATTAGTTGTAGTGATTAAAATAACTTTTATGACCCTCTAGAGATTGACTTTTTAAAGAATCAACATTTCCCCCAAATTGTGTGCTTTTAAAACATGGTTAAATACTGTTTGAGTTCAGTACTAAGCCATCATTGGTGAAACTGTGATTTTATATGCAGTTGCTTTCTCATCCTCTATTTATATGGCACCATCAGCCAATTACTTGGCAGCCAATAATAATAACAGCAGCCAACTTTCATTGAGTGATTACAACAAGCCAACGATTGTGCTAAGTGTCTTAATGCATTATTTCTTGTAACAACCCTATGAGGCAGGAACTGTTTAACTATTTAATTGAAACTTGAAGGAGTTAATTCACTCAGCTCCTAAGTAGAAAATTGGGAATTTGAACCTTCAGCCATTGTGACTTCAAACACCTCTGCTTTTACCCACTGAGCTCCACTGCTTACTGCACAGATAAGAGTCCTGTTTTCATTATTGCCACAGATATTCTTCAGTCCAACCCCATTGCCTGAAGTAACTTGCATAGGCCTCTACAAACAAAATCTCCAAACAAATGCTTAACCTCCTATCTGTGTTGCTTTATTGGAGTTCTACACTTATTTATGTCTATATCTAAAGATATAAAAGACATCTTTTTGCTTCCTGCTCAAGGAAAAGTATGGTGGAAGAAAAACATGCAATGTCCAGAAGAAGGAAAGCTATTCCATAATATAACAGGTTTTCAGAGCCCTCATAGCCCCCAAATCCATTCTAACGTCTATAGGCCCACCTCCTAATACACTCTGGTTTCCCTACCCACCCACCCCTCATCTTTCCTGAGTGTATGAGGTTGATTCGACGAAGATTAATAAGGTAATGTTTGTAAAGAGAGATCTTTTCTTTAATAAGCTACATAAATAACAACAGACATAAGAAAGTCCCTTGGGAGCTACTAGTTAATTCTCAGAACTCCTAAGAGGTTTCCTTCCGTTAACCTTAAGCAATAAGGAAAGAAAAAATCTTGGCAACAACAGATGGGTGTTCCATCTTCCAGAACAGAACTTTTTATCCTTAACTCTCAATAAGCCAAGGCTAATTGACCCTTGTAGCTACTCCAGAACCAAACTGAACTGAGATAGTATTCTCACATACGCGAAGGCTTAAAAACTAATACTAGAGAAATAAATATGGTATAAGGTTTTGTACCACCATTTTCATCTTGAAAACGTTTGATGCTACCTATGGTCTACAAAATAAGTCCCAAATCCTTACCTGTTGTCCAAGGCCCTGTATAATTTGGACCAATCTCCATTTGCCATCTGGCAGCAGGACCCTTTCCCTTTCTTGGCCTATCTCTTGTCTTTGATGACACCATCTGTCCAACCCTCACAATTCAGCAGTTCAAGTTCATTCCAGGCCCCGGTTTCCAAACCCTCAGATCTTCTCCCAGCTCTGAACACTATGAGGGCCCTTGATTTTCTGCCCCAGCCACTTGGCCCCTCTTACGTGCCGCCTTGGGTTTCTTACTGCTCTCTCTATCTTATGTGTGCCCTGTGAGACTGTAAACTCCTTTAGGGCAGGAACAAATAGTCCCAGTCCTACACCGCACTGCTTTTGGCTGGATAAATGCAGCTGCTCCGTACGTATTTTCTAATGCAGATGACTTGGATTTCTTAAATGCTCTACCCTGTGTACAGCTTTGCAGAGAACTATCAGAACTTTGGGAAGGCTCAACATACAGAAATGTGGCCAACCCAGCTAATCTTCTTCCTGAGCCACACTTCATTCACGATCACCATTCCTCCTTACCCCTGCTCTTCTGGTTCAGAGTATCTGTCTGTCTTCTGCTTATACACACAGATGCTTCATGACTTTACAGCTTCCATACGTTAGGTAGCTTTGCTTCAGATGCAAAGTAGGTTAACTCCACTAACACCAGCAAATGACTCTGGTGGTTGTTTGTACAGTGTCACTGGATTTATGAATAAATGAACCTGCCACAGTCATTCTTAAAAAAAAAATATATTTTATTGATTTTTTACAGAGAGGAAGGGAGAGAGATAGAGAGTATAGAGAGTCAGAAACATCGATGAGAGAGAAACATCAATCAGCTGCCTCCTGCACACCCCCTACTGGGGATGTGCCCACAACCCAGGTACATGCCGTTGACCGGAATCAAACCTGGGACCCTTCCGTCCGCAGGCCGACTCTCCATCCACTGAGCCAAACCGGTTTCGGCAACACAGTCATTCTTGAACGTTGCCTTCTCCTTAAGCTGCTGCCCCCTTTCTCTTTCCTGTCTCTGCCAATTCCCTTTTCTTAATTCTGCATAGATTTATTTGTTCCTTGGAACCAAGCTTCTGTCTTCATAGATGGTCATATTTATCTTGACTTTTTATTGGATCATGAGTTTGTTCTTCATTTTATTTTGTTGTGTCCTGATTATATTTCTTGTTTCTTATTGAAGGAAAAAGGTACCTTTTCCTTCCCTTCCTTCTTTCCTTCCTTCCTTCCTCCCTCCCTCCCTCCCTTTTTTTTCTTCCTTCTTTTGTCATGTTTATTGTTCTATTTCTATTGCCTAAAATAATGCCAAAACAGGTATTCAATAAATATTTGTTGGTTGACTAGGCAAAACTGAATGTTTGCACATTTAAAAAACATTTATTTTACCCTCACCATTAATAGTTTGATTTGCTATAGACTTTTAGGTCCAAAAGTTATTTTCTTTTAAAACTTGAAAGCAGTACACCATTGTCTTTTACATTTAGTGCCAATCAGTTTCATATTTTTTATAGATAGCATTTTTCCTCCCTTGAAGCTTTTAGAATGTTCTCTTTAATATGATTTAAAATTTAAGATTTAATACGTTTTGGAATTTCATGATGATGGGTCCAGGTAATTGATTTTTTTAAAACCAATTAATCTACTCAGAACCTAGTCTTTTCAGTTTGAATATTCATATACTTTTCATCTCTGAAAATTTTTTTATTTTTTTCTGTCCTTATGAAATTCCTGTTTTTCCTATGTCTCCTTTAAGTCTCATATTTTCTGTCTCTATGCTTTTTCTATATTCTTGAATATTCTCTTAATTTTATCTTTTAATGAATGTTTTTAGAGGGCTGTTATGTTTTAATTTTAAGAATTAGTTCTTTTTCACTAATTGTTCCTCTTATATAGAAATGTTTTGCGGTGGGGGAAACCCCTCTGTGCTTAAATGCCTCTCAAATCACTTTTATTATCATTAAGTAGCCTTTTCCCCCTGAATTATCTGTCTTCTTCTGAGTTCAGTTTTACTGGTTTTTCATCTTAGTTCTTCCTTTTCGTGTTGCTGGTTTTCATTATGCGTCCTGTTCCCTGTTGATATTTAATAACAATATCTTAAGTGGATATTTATATAATGGGGTGGTATTTAGGAAGCTCTACGCACTTGGAAAAGTATGAAATCAGCAGCTTAGCTGTAGATGCAACTAGCAGAGACTCTGTAGTCAAGCTAACAGCCTGCCAGATGCCAGAATAAGAGCAGCCCTGCCGTAGAGCAGCACTATGCACAGTGGGAGCCTCAGCCCTCCTCAGATAGATAGTGCAGTTTCCTAAGAGCAAGGTCTTTTCAGTCTTGCCCAGGGGCAGATGCGGACTGTTTGCTGTATTGTCCAAGCACTTTGGGTGCCAGGGCTGGGAAGGCTGACTAATTCATATACAGATCACCAATCCATCCACCTCTTTTCAGCCTTGCTTCTCCTTCTGGATCTCTGTTATCCTCTAACTCCAAATCAGGAGCTTTTGTGAAATTCTCAGGACAATGAAAAGTTTCACCTTCACTGTGACCTCTTCATGGTTATTCTTGGCTACAGCTTTACCCCTGAGTGCCATCCATCCATATGCTTCCTTCCATTTTTCATTTTTACTTTTTTGTCTTCCAGAGATTATTGAAATTTCTATGTTCCTCTATCTTTACTATTAGAAAAGTATTTCCTTTTTTTATTTCTTTACAATTTAATGGAGTTTCAGGAAGTGGTAAAGAGAAATACATGTGCTTGATACACCATCTTGAACTAGAAGAAAAGTATCCTATATAATAAAAGGCTAATATGCAAACAGACCAAATGGCAGAACAACCGAACAACTGGTTGCTATGATGTGCGCTGACCACCAGGAGACGCATAGAACATGGTGGGCAGCGGCCGCAGTGGGATGGTGGAGCAGGTGAGCAGGGGTGCCAGACCAAGGCGGGGCGCTGGTCACTGTCATCGGGGTGAGCCTCTGGTGGTTAATGAAAACTCTTTGCTCCCGTGTGCTGCAGTCCTGCCCAGTGTTCGCACCCAATCACTCTGCACTGTCAGCAGGTGTGAGATGCGGATGCTGGCCCAGATCGCCCCTGAGGGCTTCTCCACCTCCCGTTCGCACCCAATCACTCTGCACCGTCAGCAAGTGTGAGATGCGGATGCTGGCCCAGATCACCCCTGAGGGCTTCTCCACCTTTCCCTGCAACTGAGGGGTGATAGGCAGCTCCCTGATGGGGAGGATGGGCTGAATTTCCAGGTAAGCTCCCAGGTCCCAAGTGCAACTCCCAGCCAGGTTAGAATGTGCCTTCTTTAATCAGAACAAAACAATCATAGTTAACAGAGCATGATTAATATTTCTTGCAATTATAGCTGGTCCACAATATTCTATTTCTGCCCCTATCACCAGGAGATTGTGATGATCAGCCAAGTTTGGGAGACTCTATCTTCTGTTCATACTTTCCCTTTCTTTTAATCACTGGACATTTACTCCTTTGTAACTCCACGCATCCTTCTTACTACTTGATAAATTTCATCATGGCAGGAGCATGTCTAATTATTATTTGTGTTTAACCTATTGCATCCTACCTATCCCCTTGCACAATGTAAGGTACATCTTAGAAGTTCAATAAATTATCCTTGAGTAAAAGAATGAATGAATGAATGTATGAGTGAAGAGGAGATATGAATTTGAGTAAGTGGTTTTTCTAGTTTTTTTATTCTACTTTTTATTCATTCAGGTGGTATTTAGGGAAAAAAATCCAGCCAGCTATCCGTAGCCATTCATGATTAATCCATTTAAAAATAGATACAGTGACTCATTTTTATTTTTTAAAGAAACTTTCCATTTCCAATAGCCCTATTTCAAGAATCACTTCATAATGTACAAGCTTTCAGCTTGCAAATGGTTTCATTTGAGTTTCATACCAGGAATAGCTTGTATGAATCCATAAACATGAATGAGGCTCTTCTTGTGGGATTTTCCTATTTTAGTCCAATGCTTACCTCAAATTGAACCCATTTGGGTGAATTCTGCTGCCATAAACCCACTTAAGCTCAAAGTTGCCATTGTAAATAGCAGGATTAAAAGTAAACATACCTCAGTCATCATTGATTCATATCTCAGACACAGACAATAAGATAAATATATCTATTAAAATATATTAGGATAAAAATGGTTAAAACCAATCATCCATTTTTATCATTCTTCAAGGTGAGTCTAAATTTTTAATAAGTAACGTGCATAATCCTTACCTTAATAAACTACTTTTAATGAATGTGGGAATAAAAATGCTGAAATTAAAAAATATGAGTGGAAAAAGCAGACAGCACATTTATTGAAAAATTATTCTAAGATCTAACTTGTGAAAAAGTTTTTGTTTACTACAGACCTGGTATTTTCCATTTAGTTAGTGAAAGATTTTAGCCAGTTTAAATAGTGACTATTTTCTTCAATCAGCCAGTGTTTTCACTCTTTACAGATGATTCCGAGATTGTGTATAAGCATTTGAGTCAGTTGAGAAAGACCATGAGGATGCAATTGGCAAAATCTGAGAATGGGGGAAGTTCTATAAGATAAATGACCCAGTTCTCTCAACAAAAAAATAGTTATTACTTGGATTTAAAAGAAGTACTTGGGCTGCTCTGGGGAGAATAAACTGTAGAGGGACCAAGGTGGAGCCATAGAGACCTGCTAGGAAGTGTTGTATTAATCTATGGTCCAGGGCTTTAGTGGTGGAAAAGGTGAGAGCTGGTCAGATTTGAATATGTGTTGAAGTTAAAGGAATTTGCTGATGGATTGTATACAGGGTGTGAGAGAAAGAGATGGAGACAAGATAATCCAAGGATTTTGCCTTGAACCCCTGGAAGGATGGAGTTGCCATTAACTTCAACACGATGACTGCAAAATAAGTAGGTTTCAGAGGGAAATCAGGAATTCTGTTTGGGGTAAATTTGAGATATCTACTAGACACCCAAGTGGTATAGTCACTTGGAAATATGAGCCAAGAGTTCTGGGTAGGAGATATAAATTTGGGAGTCTTCAGAGTATATAAATGTAAGGATTAGAATAAATTAGGTCAGCAAGGGAGTGCTAGAGATCTGTTGCTTCAAAAATACTATAACCTTGGCCTGTTTGTTCAGTGGTTAGAGCATTGGCCTGTTCTAATGGACCGAAGGGTCATGGGTTGGATTCCCCGTGAAGGGCACATTCCTCCGTTGCAGGCTTGATCCCCAGCCCCAGTCTGGGTGCAAACTGACAGCAACAATTGATGAGTCTCTCTCACATCAATGTTCTCTCTCTCTCTCCCCAATTTCTCCCTCTCCTCAAAAAAAAAAAAATACTATAGAATGAACAACCCCCAAATTTAATGATTTAAAACAACAATCATTTATTCTCGTGGATTTTTGGTTGGATGAGGATTTGCTAATCTAGGCTGGGGTCATTTGGTTCTGCTCCAAGTGTCTCTAATCCTTATCCTAGAACCTGAGGACTGGCCCGGGCATGTGTGTGTGTGTGTGTGTGTGTGTGTGTGTGTGTGTGTGTGTGTGTTTCCTGGCAATTTCAGAGGCACAAGAAAGAAAGCAGAAGCACATACCACGGTTAGATCTAGGCCCAGAGCTGGCACATCATCACTTCTTCCTTATTCTATTGGCCTAATCAAGTCACATAACTGAACCAAAAGTCAAGGATCAGTAAAATAATAAAGCAAAGGCATTGATACAGAGAAGGGCAAAGATTTGAGTTCAATACACAATCTCTTGTAAGTCCATCCTGGGGCCTTTTAACTTTAAACGGTTCCCATACCTAACTAGGGGCCAGGCATACAGATTACTCTAGACATAATCTTAACCATTGCTCCCCTGGCCTAGAGGAACTTTATTGAAGGCACCCATTATTTGATTCTTGTCAAAGCAATGAAAACATGGACTCCATATTACAAAGAAAGTCTTTGGCAAGATGCTCCAAGATACCCAAGCATACCATCTAAAGTCTGATGAGAAAAAAAAGCAAAACAAAACTTGGAGAAGCAAATGATACGGAGACATCTGTGTTTGAAATTGAAGAAAGTTTCATCCTCGGTGGCAGTGTCTAATAGAACATCTAACATGAAGGCATGAACACATATCAGAAGCTGTACACCAAGCAGGCAGTTCTAACTTTAAACAGGCCATTGCCAATCTTCCCCCCCGCCCCCCGCCCCCAGCTGCTAAAAATGTAGAATATGCATTTTACCCCCTTCTCTGCATTTGGGGAAGATTTTTTTTTAAACTAAGAAAATTACTTATAAATATATTTTAAAAATTCTGGGCTTTTAAAATATCTCTGCAAGTAATTCTGGATTTTTGAAAAATAATGAATTAGACAGCACAGTACTAGTACTGCCTTATATTTTAAGCTGAATTTGCTAGATCTAGAGGTTTGGGGGGCTGAAGGAGCCTTAGAGATCATAATCACCTAATTTTTTAGATGAAGTAACAGAGGCCCAAGGAGGTTAACTTGATTTTTTTGAGAATAAAAGGATTGGATCATGTGAGTTGTAACCCAGTGGCAGGTGACACAGGGGTAACTGTGGGAGGCTTTAGTCCCACCTCTTCTCCATCCATCTCCATGATCTCTAGTCCTCCCCCTTTATCCCTTCTCCTCAGTAAATTTACAATCTAGTAAAAACCGATTCACTATTCAACCAAAGCTTCCAAACAAGGCCCCATAGTTGCCTCTTCCCCCCACTCATCACAGCGAAGAAATCCTGTAGTGCTCACTGTCCACCTGTTATATTGTAAATCAGAAGACGCCTTAATCAATAAGCCAAATTAATTTGGAGTCTTTTTTATTTCGCTAGCGCTAGCGGGCCCAGAGGAAATATTGCTTCTCAAATTCTGGGACCCAACATGGTGGAAGTCTTTCCTATTTATACTTTTTTCAGTTCTTTGTCTTCCAAATTTGGAATGAGACTTCCGGACCTTCTGAGAAAGAAGTCCTGTGTGCTGGGACAGGGCCGTGAGACCATATCTCAAGGCCTGCCCTGGCACCAGCACTGACAACTCTGTCTGGGGTATAGTTTATGGCCTCTCTAGAATGGGAGCAGTCTTATTTTTCCCTATTATTTAAGCAAGCAAGCGTTTACAGAAGCCAAAAAAGCAGGGTTAAAATTTCAAACAGCAGTTTTTACCCAAGATGGAGGTTACTATGCTTCACACCCACCTTCCTTCTCCATCACTGTCATCAGGGTTTAGAGTTTCGTAAGCCTTCTAAAACTGGAGGATTTGTTGGTATCCTGTTATTTTCCTACCTGATTTGCACTCAGGACTGATTTGGGGGATAGTGTTTATATACATCTGTGGGAAACGATATATTTCTTCTTCCCTACAGGCACTAACTATTTGGCCTATTTAAGCTTCATTTCTTCTTGGGAGTTTAATTATTCTCTCTCTTTTTGTGGCTAGTGTCTCTCGCAGCAGCAACAACATATGGGCTTCCAAAGTCCTTTCTAGGACTAATGTGCTGCTTTCTCCTTTTCCATTTTAGGGGACCCTGAGAAGTTCAGGAGATGATTACTTTGCATACTACACTCGTTCTCAATATCTAAAATTTAACATGATCAGACTCAACTTCTTACTGCTGCTGTCAAAGTTAAACAAAGATGACACCAACTAGAATGGCAAAGACAGTTTATCAGTAGTATACTATTTCAATAGGGAAGAGGGTCAAGTGTGAACTAAACTCAACTTCAATCTGTACAGAGGTGACTGGGCATTTTAAATGGAGAATGAGGGAGTAGAAAGGGAGGAGAGCAAGGGCTCCTTTGAATCAAGAATGTGAAAAATACAAAGTGTGATCCGCGTAAAGGTTGGTTAGCCAGTTGTGTCTATTAGCTGGCAATTGTCGGTTAGGATCTTGCCCTTCCACAGAGACTGGGAGACAGAGGCCCCATCCTTCCTGAAGTTTACATTGTAAAGTATGGCCTTCAGGTCCTTAAGAAAGACACTCTTGAATTGTGGGAGATTCATCTACATCTCAAAAGGACAAAGGAAGGACTCACAATTGTAAGCCCTTTAGGTAAGTGCTGTAATACTGGGTGGGCCAGGGGCCTATTTGCAGCTGTTGGCTAGAACTAAGGGAATTTTTTGGCAGACTTAAACTCCCCCAGGCAAGCACTTTAAGGGGTCATCCTAGGAATAAGGTCTTGAGCTGTTAGACACTGTGTTAATGTTTTTGTTTTTTAAGTCTTTTAATGTGGGGGTAAGCGATTGGATGAAATCATGTGTTGAGAATCTATAGTTTTTATATGCCAAGGTTGAGGCCTAGTAGAGGGCTCAGAGCAGCCTGACTAGAATTTGATCAAACAGAGAATGTTTCTCACTGAGTAACTTTAAGACGTGTTATTTTAATTAAAAAAATTATTTGCCAAAGCCTCCATTTCTTCATCTGTAAAATAGGTATTTTAGCATCGCATATAGCTCTTGGCAGTATCTAGTGCAGCACTATCCAATAGAAATATAATTCAAGCTCACATGTCATTCTTAATGTCCACACAGCCACATTTTTAAAAAAGTAGAAATAAAGTTAATGTTAATTTATTTACCTAATATATTCAAAATATTTCACATGTAATCAACATTTTTAAATTATTCAAAGATTTTTACGTTCTTGTCTTCGTCCCTAATCTATGAAATCCGATGTGTATTTTACACTTACAGCCCCACAATTCGGACCAGCCCATTTCAAGCCTTCCACAGTCACACGTGGCTTTTGCATTGGACAGTACAGGTCTGGACAGCTAAGCAGCAAGCCTTGCTTACGTAAGCGTGGGGCGGGGCTTGCCAGTTGGGGGTGGGACTTAGCTAGTTGGGGGCGGGGCTTCTCTGAGAGGGCATTTTGGGCCTCGTCAGCCGCCGTAGGAGAGCGCCGTCCGCGGCGCCACGTTCCCTGCGGTGGCTGCGGACGAATCTGCTGGGCTTCGGGGTGGTTCCCATCGACCATGGCCTTCACCCTGTACTCGCTGCTGCAGGCGGCCCTGCTCTGCGTCAACGCCATCGCGGTGCTGCACGAGGAGCGATTCCTCAAGAACAGTGAGTGGGCCGTGGGGCCGGGCTGGGGTGGCGGCGGCAGTG
>NW_005357931.1:619110-623826 GCF_000412655.1 Myotis brandtii
GAGGGGACAGCTGGGGGGGGACAGGAGGCGGCCAAGGGCCGGATGTTGGGGCCCTGCCTCCGGGGGTGGGGGGGAAGCCGAGCCGTTTGCATCTCACCAGCGGGGTGAAGGTTGTTCCACGGACGCCCGCTGCGTGCGGGTCCTGGGGGTGGGAATGCGGGGGACCCTGCGATGAGCCAGGGACGCCCCTGCCCGCGATTCCTCTCGGTTAGTGATTTAATGCACTGCTCTGTGACCGCCGACGGTGGAAAACCCGGGGTCTGAGTCTCGGTGAAAGACGGAAGGGCGTGGCTCCTTCGGAGCACAGGTGACCGGGTGAATGAACTGCTGGAGGGCGTGCGGGTTCGCGGGCTTTGGGGCTACGAGGAAAGGGAACGTGATGGTATTAGCACGGCATCCAGCCACCCACGTTCCAAGAAAGTTTATTCAGCGCATAGTTTTGGGTATCTACGATGTGCCAGGAACTGTACTGGAATCATACAGAAATGAAGACACAGGTTATGCCCACCGGGACCTCACAGTCCAGCAACCCCATTCGCCCCTCCCCTCCTCCATCCTGGGCAAGCCGGCTGCTGCCTGCTGTAGGAGGCACATGGAGGCAGGGTACTGCGCTCCGTGCACCATGTGCCACAGTGTGCCGGCTGCATCTGTGTGAATCATTGACACTCAAACCCATGAACAAGATCGTTATGTTTATTCCGTCAGAATAAAGTTACCGAGCACAAATTATGTGCCAGGCCCACGTAGTAAGAGCTGATGAGGGTACAGCAGTTATCCTGACCTTCTAGTGGAAGTTACTCTAAATGAAACTGAGCAAGTCACAATAACACAGATGCAGAATATTGTGGAAGAGAAGGGCAGTGACATGTTACCCTGTGGATCTGTGAAAGCTTCTGGGAGGAAGTGTGTCTAACCCCAAATCTGATAAGTGAGTAAACATTAACGAGGTGCAGGTGAGGGGCTGGGAGACCTTGAGGGGGTGCGAAAACTCGGGGGCAGGTGGAAGCAAGGTTTAAGCAGGGCAGTGACTTGACCAGATGTGTGTAATGTGCTATAGTTCGGAGAACAGGTTGGAAGGGTCGAGAGTGGACAAGTAGAGATGGTGGGTATACTAACAAGAATAATAACGACTAACACTTAACACTGTGCACCCAGGTCTGTATCAGGCGCTTTACGTATATTAATTTGTGCAACCCCGACAGCAACTTTATGCGATAGTTTTCATCCCCACTTTCCAGATGAGAGAGTAGGTAACCTTTCTAAGATCACGCAGCTAGAAAGTGGCAGACCTAGGATTCAAACATAGGCAATCTGACTCAAAAGGCCATCTTTTCACCACTATACATACAGAAAAGTAGAAGGGATCATGTTGTGGGTATAAGTGTGTGCGCCCCCCCCCCCAAAAAAAGATAAAGTTCTAACCCTTGGTACCTGTGGATGTGACCTTATTTGAAAATAGAGTCTCTGGAGGTGTTATTAAGTTAAGATGAAGTCACACAGGATTAGGATGGGCTCTGGACCCAGTGAGGTGTCCATGTAAGGAGAAAGCGATACAGAGGCACACAGACACACGGGGGCAGAAGGCCATGCGACAACAGAGGCAGAGACGAGTGAGTCAGCTCCAAGCCAAACAGTGCCGAGGTTTACCGTAACTGTGGGAAGCTGGGAGACAGTCGTGGAGGAGATTGTGTCTCAGAATCTCCAGAAGGAACCAATTCTACAAACACCTTGATCTCAGACGCCTAGACTCCAGAACTGTGAGAAAATAAATTTCCTTTGTGTTGAGCCACCCAGTGTGTACTGCTCTGCTATGGTAGCCCTAGGAAACTATTACAAATCAGGAGATACTTTAAAGGTAGAAAAGGCAAAATGTATTGTTTGGACGTCGGAAATAAGGAAGAAAGGAAAAGGTCAAAGATCTCTCTTGGTTTTCAGGCTTAAGCAACCGAGTGAAGGGTTGTACCATTACCGAGTTACAGAGTACTGGAGGAAAGTTGGGGTGGTAGTGGTGGATAAGATGAAGAGAATGAAGTCAGTCTAGGACATGCTGAGTTTGAGATTATGTCTGTGAGATATACGAGTAGGGAAGTGAAGTAGTAGTGGGTTGGACTTAAATCCAAAAAACAAAGCAAGAGCCACAGTGGAGACTGAACATTGAGTTTCTCAGCCACAGATGATAAATGAAGCCATATGGAAAGATGAAATTGCTCAGGCAAAGAAGAGTACAAAGGGAATTGGTGACCAGTACAGTCCTTGAATCTCTTCCAGTTAACTAGGAATGGAAGGGAACTTGCTCAATTGGATAAAGAACATCTAGAAACACCCCCCTCACACCTCCCACACCCCAGGTAACATCCTCCTATATAATAAAGAGCTAATATGCTAATTAGACCGAACAGCAGAATGACCGTCCAGACGACCTTCTGGACAAAGCCGGGGCTGCGAGGGCTGAGCCCCTTGCAAGAATTTTGTACATCAGGCCTCTAGTTATATATAATGATGAAAAACTGAGTGCTTTCCCCAATTAGGAATAAGAAAAGATGCCCTTTCTTGCCACTTCTAACATTGTACTGGAGATTCTAGCCAGGGCAATTAGATGAGTAAAAAGGAAAGATATCCAGATTGTGAGATTGAAAAAAGTAAAACTATCTCTTGTTTGTAAATGACAATCTTGTATAGAAAATTCTAAGGAGTAACTAAAACTATTAAAACTAATAAATGAGTTCAGTAAGGTTAAAAGACACAGGATCAGTAACAAAATCAATTCTTTTCCTATACATGAACAATGAATAATAAAAAAATTTAACAGTTTTGTTTATAATTTCAAAAAGAATAAAGTACTTAGGAATAAATTTAACAAAAGTGTGAATCATATGCTATGAAAACTACAAGGTATTGTTGAATAAAATTAAAAAATAAATATTTTTAAAGATAATTAAAATAAAAACATCCTCTGCTCATGGATCAGAAGAGTTAATGTTGCTAAGATGATACCAAACAATAATATTGATTTGCAGATATAATGCAATGTTTATCAAAATCCTAGTTGGCTTTTTTTTTTTTTTTTTTTTTTTTTTTTGCAGAAACTGACAAGTGAATTCTAAAGAAAAGGAAAGGGACCAAGAATAGCCAAAAAAAAAATCTTGAAAAAGAGGAGCAAAGTTAGATGACTCACACTTTGAGATTTCAAAATTTACTACAGAGCCACAGCACTCAAAACATTGTGATATTGGCATTGGATCGACATGTAGACCAATGGAGCAGTCTTGAGAGTCCAAAAATAAATCCTTATGTTATGGTCAATTGATTTTTGATAGGGAAGCCAAAACAATTCAATGGGTAAAGAATAGTCTTCCAACAACTGGTGCTGGAACAACTGCATATCCATAGGAAAAAGAATGAAGTTGAACCTCTGCTTCATACCAAACACAAAAATTAATTCAAAACCATAGACTTCTAAGCAGTGAAACCTAAAGCTATACAACTCTTAGAAGAAAATATAGGCATAAAGCTTTGTGACTTTGGATTAGACCAGGGGTGGGGAACGTGGGGAATCATTTGGTCTGACCCTGCCAAGGCATTAGGGGTGAGTTAATTAAATGTTTGACCAAATACAGCAAAATTAAGTTGATAAATTTGAATGGCCCATGAACGATGTTATAAATATCCAAATGGCCCTTGGCAGAAAAAAGGTCCCCCACCCCTAAATTAGACCAAGCTTTCCTAGATATACAACACTAAAAGTAGAAGAACCAAAGGAAAAATACATAAATTGGGCTTCATCAAAATTAAGAACTTTTGTGCCTTTTAAGGACACCATCAAAAGTATAAAAAGACAACCACAGAATGAGAGAAAATATTTACAAATCATATATATGATATATGACTGCTATTCAGAGTGTATAGAGAACTATTACAACTCAATAATAAAGGGTAAACAATCCAATTTAAAAAATTGGACAGGTTATGTGATGGCCAACATTATTAATCACTAGAGAAATACAAATCAAAACCATAATGAAATATACTTCACACCAATTAGGATGACTATAATAAAAAAAGACAGTAATGTGTTGGTGAGGTGGTGGAGAAATTATAACCATTTATACATTGTTGGTGGGAATATAATGTGGAGCAGCAGCTTTAGAAAAACAGTCTGGCAGTTCCTCAAAATGTTAAACATTAGTAGTTACTGTGTGATCCAGTGATTCCACTTTTAGGTGTAGCCAGTATTGAAAAACAAACATCTACATCAGTGGTTCTCAACCTTCCTAATACAGTTCCTCATGTTGTGGTGACCCCCAACCATAAAATTATTTTCGTTCCTACTTCATAACTGTAATTTTGCTACTGTTATGAATCGTAATGTAAATATCTGATATGCAGGATGTATTTTCATTGTTACAAATTGAACATAATTAAAGCATAGTGATTAATCACAAAAACAATATGAAATTATATATGTGTTTTCCGATGGTCTTAGGCGACCCCTGTGAAAGGGTCATTCGCTGGCCCATGTAGAACTGCTGATCTACATAGAAGAACATGAATGTTCATAGCAGCATCTATATATATCTACACTAATAAAAGAGAAACATGGTAATTAGCGTACGACCGCTACCCTTCCCATTGGCTAATCAGCATATCCTTATGCAAATTAACTGTCAGCCAAGATGGCGGCCGGCAGCCAGGCAGCTGGAAGGGAACATGAGGCTT
>NW_005357931.1:624441-632292 GCF_000412655.1 Myotis brandtii
GTGACAGGGTACGGAGCCTCAACCCCCCTGATGGGCCCTGCTCTGTGAGTGACAGGGGGCAGCGCCCCAACCCCCTGATTGGCCCTGCTCTGTGAGTGACAGGGGGCAGCGCCCCAACCCCCTGATTGGCCCTGCTCTGTGAGTGACAGGGGGCAGCGCCCCAACCCCCTGATTGGCCCTGCTCTGTGAGTGACAGGGGGCAGCGCCCCAACCCCCTGATTGGCCCTGCTCTGTGAGTGACAGGGGGCAGCGCCCCAACCCCCTGATTGGCCCTGCTCTGTGCGTGACAGGGGGTGGCGCCGCAACCTCCCCATCGACCCTGCCTTGAGCGTGACAGGGGGCGGCGGCCCAACCCCCCAATCGGCCCTACCCTGAGCATGACTGAGGGTGGCATCGCAACCTCCCGATCCGCCCTGCTCTGTGCATGACAGGGGGCGGCGCCCCAACTCCCCAATCAGCCCTGCTCTGAGCCCGACCAGGGGCTGCACCTAGGGATTGGGCCTGCCCTCTGCCACCCAGGAGCAGGCCTAAGCCAGCAGGTCGTTATCTCCCGAGGGGTCCCAGACTGCGAGAGGGCACAGGCCGGGCTGAGGGACCCCCCCTTCCCCCCGAGTGCACAAATTTTTGTGCACCGGGCCTCTAGTATATATATAAAAGCCTAAGCGATTGTTATGACCAGAATGACTGGTGAACCAGTCACTCTGATGCTCACTGACCACCAGGGGGCAGACACTCAACACAGGAGCTGCCCCCTGGTGGTCAGTGTGCTTCCACAGCAGGAGCGCTGCTCAGCTGACTGACCCATCCCAGCAGCCCACCACCCTGGCAACAACCACTCGCTCCGTAAGTAGTCCTGCAGGTCTAATCTCCAGAGAACAGGTCAGGTACTGATGGACCAGCGCCGCCGGCAAGGGCATCCCACCGTCAATCACATCCTGGCCACCCTCACTCCCCCTCGGGACCCCACCCGTGCACGAATTTGTGCACAGGGCCTCTAGTTATTTATAATAGCTAAAAAGTGGAAACAGTCCAAATGTCTACCAACTGATAAATAGATGACTATAATATGTGGTGTATCCACACTATATAATATTATTTGTTAATAAAAAGGAATGAAATATTGACATATGCGACGTGGCTGAACCTTGAGATCATTATGCTAAGTGAAAGAAGTTAGTCATAAAAGACTGCATATCATGATTTCATTTATATGAAATGTTGGGGATAGGCAACTATATAGAAACAGAAAGCAGATTAGTGGTTGCTTAGTGCTAGAGGGGTCTGAGGGGATGGGAAGTGGTTGCTAATGGGTACAGGGTTTCTTTTGGGGGTGATAAAAATGTTCTAAAATTGAGTGTTGTACAACTCTGAACATATTTAAACCACTGAATCGTGCACTTGAAATGTGTGAACTGGATGTTAGGTGATTGTATCTCAGTAAAAGTTTTTTTTTAAACCACACATTTAAAAAAAATCAGACAAGTATTTATTATATCCAGTACTAATTATGAGTAATACAAAAGAAAAATGAAACTATATTAGTCAGCTGGGGCTGCCAAAACAAAGAATTATTAAGCAAAGTGAAATTTTGTTTCATGATATTGATATCATGTATAAAATAAAGACTTGTTCTCTGTCAAGTTTAAGGGTTAACATGTCAGGAATTAAGTCATTTGAGATTTTTAAAAACTGGAGTTATGAGATATGACGGGTGAACCTGAAATGAGGACAAGAGAAAGACACATTGTAGAAATGAGGACATGTAAGTCTTCAGGAGAATGTGTCAGGCAATAAAAAAGGAACTAGCAGGTAAAGAAAAAATGATTTATAATATCAGGGAAATGATGTAGAAAAAGGTGAAAGACTCATTTACAGAAAGTAAGTGGGATAGTGAGCTAAATTCCTCACCTCAAATCTGAGAAATGAAGAATGATCAAGGGGAAAGAAAAAAAAAAAAAAAAGATGTGCCCCTGTTGGCATGATAGGGCATGCTCTGAAGGCCTGACCAGGCTGTGACGAGGTTTAGGTTAAAATTTCCCCTATGTAATGTAGATGGTGAATCTCCGTTACTAGTACAGTGTTGTTATATCAATAATAATGTTGGGCTTCATAAATTCTGAATTGATCTAATTAATTTTTCAATTTGACACTGCTTTTTCAGTTCTGACTTGAAAAATATCTTAGTTTAAAAAAGGAGTAAAAAAAAATCAATCAGGGTGTTACAGTGTTCATCTTTACCATGGAATAATTTATTAGACTATAGTATAATGTATAACACCACAGTGGAAATGAAATGAGTTTTTGTTGCTTATCAAAAGTTAAAAAATACTGTAAAGCATTTCCTTTAGTAGTGTTTTTAAGTCATATGACTTTATATTTTATGTCTTTAACAAAGGCTCAAATAATCTTTTAGAAAATGACTAATGAAGGAGCAGGGCAAGGGCATAATACATTTTAACACTGCTAATCGTTTTTATATTATACAGTTGGCTGGGGAACAGACCAGGGAATTGGTGGATTCGGAGAGGAGCCAGGAATTAAATCTCAGCTAATGAACCTTATTCGATCTGTAAGAACCGTAATGAGAGGTAAGAAGAAAAACTAGTAGAACACTCTTAAGTTTTAATTTTGTGGTTTGATTTAAATAGCAAAGCTTCTGGGTGTGAATACTATCACATACCACCTTTGTAGCAGGAAATTTTTTTCTTGTTAACCTGGCTTTATTGCTTAAAAGTTACTGGTTTCTTTCTTTGCCTCTTATTTCTAAGCCAGTTGGTGCAAATTGAATGCTCAGTGGTGTAACCTGTTTGTATATTACCTCAGAGTTGAAAGGCAATGATATTCTTGCCTTTTGGAAATTCTGTTGCTTCCAAGTGGTAAAGTCATCTAGAGTCCCATCAGGCTTTCAAGAGAAAAATAAAGATCCCACATTTGCTATTCTCTTAGGAAATATTTTAGAGTACCTCAATAAAGAAGAGTTCAAAACCTTTTATTGAAAACCATTAAAACTAGGGTCTCTCTTTCTGTCTGTCTTCCTCCTTTTTTTAGCTGCTTTAATCACAACTTTGAATATAATGATAAGTTCTTACTTTGGTGATGAAACTATGGCATCATCTTTGTACATATTTCTAATGTCAAGTATCACTGGTAGCCATATGGGTCTAGTTCTGCCTAAGTCCAGTGTGCTTCTGTGTTCCCAGAGCTGCACTAGCATCACCCACAGATGTTTTCATATTAATCTACTTGTATCAGTGTGACTCTTACCCCCATCACACAAGCCCTCTTTAAATTAAGTTTTGGAGTTTATGATCCAGTGCATGTTTGAATGTTCCTGTTATAAGTATTAGTAATATGATTATGATGACATTTTTAGGTATTACTGACCTTCTTGGATGCTAGTAACTATGACTTCGTTTTTTTTCTGATATTTTCTTTATAATAACAAAGTTTTTTGTTTTTTTTTTGCAGTGCCATTGATAATAGTAAACTCAATTGCAATTGTATTGCTTTTACTATTTGGGTGAAGATCAGTGGGGGAAATGGAGACTCAGAAGAAGAGATGTCAGCGGAAGTTATTACTTTCGTCTTTATTGGAACATACATACCTTAGCTGGCTGTCCCTGGCCTTGACAACAATGTAAACATGATAATAAAACCAGAGTCCCTATTTATCTGATTTTTTTTTAAATGCTGCACTTATAGTTTCATTATAAAAAGATCAGATCATCAGAGGTAGTAACTATCCAGGATTGGAATACATTTGATTGATGACTGTTAATAAAAGTTTGTGCTATGGTTAAGATTGTTCAAAGGGTGCAAGACTGTCACTTCTGTATTTTTAGAGCTTCTCTCACTTCTCAGGGATGATTTTTTTTAACTTTTGAAGTTCATTGTGACTTAGTTATGCTCAGAGAGTGATTATCCTCCTAGATAAAACTTAAAGGATTTAAGAAACTAATTACTACATATAAAGTGATAAATAGGTAATTGGGATGATTTTATTTTGAACTCTGGTTAAATATTTTGTCTATATTGTCTTGGCTATGAAAAATTCAAATTCGTAGTAACTATCGAGGAGCAATACGGTCTGACTTTAGGGAGAATTATAATTTTGTAAGTCAGTCACATAGCGATTGTGTTTTTGTTTTAAATTATTTTCATGTATTTCTTATTTTAGTAATTGGTCTGAATGATGAGAACAGATTAGTATCTACATATTTTCATTGGTAGAAAAGTATAGACCCTTTTTACAATGGTGACTTATTTTTTGAAATCAGCATAAATATTAGCCTCTAAGGGCAATCCTAAACAATCACAATTATAAACTATACTATGTAAGAAGACTTATCTATGTAAGAAGCATTTACCTGTCTCAAAAGTACCGTGTTTCCATTTCTTGGAGTAATACATTAAGGAGTGTGACTCTTAATTCTTATTTCCATCTGTCACTAGGGCATTCATGCTGGATAAATTTTGTTTTGATGTCTTAGACCATTCTGTATTTTACTCATCCCATAATACAGTTTTATGCAGAAAGAATAAAAGTGTGTAAATGTTTTTTCTAGAAATTATGGGTTATAATATTTAAAAGGGGTAGAATTGCATCTTTGTTTATAGCACAACATTTGTAAATAAAGTAAAATTTCTAAGTCAAGCATGTGTTTTTTTACCTTAGTGAATACCTGTCAGGTGCTAATGAAATTAATCTCATTTTGTGTGTAACACTTCTTATATATGTTTTCTGTAAAATCACTAAGCACAGTTTTAATGAAAGTAAACATTTACAATCCACTTTTTAAAAATATATATTTTTACTGATTTCAGAGAGGAAGGGAGGGGGAGAGGAGAGATAGAAACATCAATGAGAGAGAATCATTGATCGGCTGCCTCCTTCATGCCCCCTGTTGGGGATTGAGCTTGCAACCGGGGCATGTGCCCTGACCAGGAATCAAAACCTTGTCCTCCCGGTTCATAGGTCAATGCTCAACCACTGAGCCACACCAGCCAGGCCATTTTTTTCTTCAGTGAATTGAATTGACATCAAGAAGACTTGAGCGACTTTCCTATGACTTAATTTACTTCTAAAACTGGAGCAAGTATTGGATGCCTGTTGGCCATTCCTGAGTTACAGATGGATTATCTCTGGGCCCCAGGCTTGTAGCAGAACCAAAGAAAAGTACCAGGGATTCACAGTTGATTACTTAGTTCATGTGGTAACATATTCGGCATTAAAAGGCAATGTTCTTTTGACCTTACAAAGAGCTCATGCACGAGTCTGACTGAGTGTAAGCCACTGACCAGATTCAAAAGAAGCAGTTAATTGAGGGTACTCCCATTTCTCCAACAGCTATGAACCATACAAAATTTTAAAAAGAAAAGAGAGTGTCCTGATGCCATTTTCATGTTAGATATTGCACCACACCATGCTCATTTAGTGTCAGATACTGCAGAAGTGCAAACTCCCATTAGGGAGCAGGCACAGCAGGGCAGGATCAGAGTATTCTATAGCAAAGCAGTTCTGGGGAAAGTGAAGCCCTGAGTATCAAAGTATTTCATCTCTGGAAGCCACATACACATTTCTAACTGTAATGTGCCTGAGGGGAGGTCTGCAAGCTTTCACAGGTTAACCCTGGTTTCCCCAGGGCAGTTGTGATTTAGTAGCCATAGTAATTTTTTAGTAGGCAGTAATTTAAGTGCCCTGCTTGCCTGCCCACATCCTCCTCACTCATTCTCAGAATTAATCTGTGATCATTCTGGTCTCCAAATATCCCAATTCAGTTCCTGATCATTCTGGCCTCCAAGAATCCAGTTCAATTTCTTCAGTGAATTGATGACATACATCAAGAAGACTCATGAGCAACTTTTATATTCAATTTATGGTGTTATGTCTGACTCTGCATCTGTTTGCCTCTGACCTGTCATGAAGGATCTTGGCTCCAATCTATAAATGTTTTAATTGTTTTAACCCTTGCTCTAGGAAATGTTTATTAATTTTAGTGGAAGTGTGAGAGAGACATCAATTCATTGCCTCTCCAACATGCCTCGACTGGGGATCGAACCCACAACCTTTTGGTTTACAGGATGATGCTCCACCCCAGCCACCCAGCTAGGACTCTAGTCTATAAATATTTACCAAATTTATAACCTAATACTTTTAAATATATATATTTTTGTATTGATTGCAGAGAGAAAGGGAGCGGGAGAGATAGAAACATCAATGATGAGAAAATCATTGATCGGCTGCCTCCTGTATGTGGGATCAAGCCCACAACCCTAGCATGTGCCCTTGACCAGAATCGAACCCAGGACTCTTCAGTCTGCAGACCTATGCTCTATCCACTGAGCCAAACCAGCTAGGGCTATACCCTAATTCTTATTTAAGTACAATGATTTCAAACTTCGATTGCTAATAGCAGAACTAGGTTTTCAAAGAATAATATAGAACTGTAATGCTCCATTATCTAAAACAGATGAAAGCAGGTCTATTTATTTTTAGTTGAAGCAGGGATGGGACCCAAAGGCCCATTGTTCAGCCTCCCCCTTACTCATGTCAAGCTTCCTAAGGCACTTCCATAAAACCCTAAGTTTTAAAAAAACATGGCTTAAAAGTATTTTTTAAAAAATCCCTGCTTTATATAGAGTAGGCAAGGTGATCTGTGCTCTTTAGGTATATGTAGTCACTTGTGTGTTGTATGTACTCATAAAATGTCGAGAAAAAGCAATATATTTGAGTACTATATATATAGTATTTTGGGATACTTAGGACCACCTTCGTCACTGCTCCCACCCACGTTGGGAGTCTCTACAGTACTTGTCTTCCTTAGATCCAAATGAACTATATACTTGACTGCAGAGGTGGTCATCTTATGCATTCTCTATGGAAATGACTAAATGAAAAAAATTCCGACATAATAGGACACCCTGGTTTACACATACGGAACCTTTCGACAAAACTGCGCTGTCCTTGACTGGAGGCTCAGATGCTGCTAGAACACCATCCGACACCCCTGCGCGGTGCTGCAGTCAGCCATTGCTTCCCTGGAGGTGTAGGCAAGGCCTGTGGTAGCACTCTCTGAGCAGAGGCAGGATGGGCAACGACCATGTCAGCTTTTGGGGTAGCTAATTCAGGAAAAGAGGGACGCTACCTGAGGTGATGGTTAATAGCAATGTCAGTATTCAAGTAGCAAAGCAGAACATGACCTCAGAGATTGGGTGTTTCAAGGAAACTATCTAGGAGATGACTTCTGAGTTACCCCTAGGGAATGTGGAGAGGGTTGCAGCAAAGAAGTTACCCAATAAAACTTGGTTCGACCATGGTGCTGCGGAATGGGAAACATTTACCGAGCAAAGGCAGGGGGCTTTGTACTTCCTCTTGCATCATGGCAGCGCCCTTGAAAAAAAAATTGGGTCTCCAGAACAATCTATCGTTCCTTTCGATGGTGGTGCAAGAGCAGAACTAGACCGGGTACTGGGTGTCCGAGACTGGAGGGCAACCCAGGACGGATGGGGCGGAAAAGGACGGGGGGAGGCGGGACTTCCGTTGCGGTCCTAGGCCCAGCTTCCGGCGTCAATCCGGAGCTGCCCCGGGCGCTTTGGACCCGCGGCGAGGACGCTGTGTCTGCCGGACTGTGCGACGTTCCTGTAAGCGGGGCCTTTGCTGAGGACGGAACGGAACAGGGGTGAGGAGCCGCCCGCCCGCTAGTCTGGAGGCTGCGTTCCTTTGTGGAAGGGCTCGGGGCCTCACCTGTTTGCGTCTCTAGGCCACCCCCGCTCCTGGGGCAGGGACCAACCCGCACGCTTGCTCAGTGAGGACTGTCACGCCCCTCCGATGGGCACCGCCCCCCCGGCCGC